>NW_027437663.1:0-238211 GCF_965140245.1 Athene noctua
AGAATTCCCGGCTAGCAGCTTCCCTGTGGCGGGGAAGTGCAAACGTACACGTTTTCGGCCGAAAACGCGTTTTCCGGCGAAAACGCACACCACGGCTCTTTCTGAGAAAAAGCAAGCACGGAGGACGAGAACCGCTTTTGCCCTGCGTAGCGTTCCGGGCAGCGGGTAGAACCAGGCAGAGAATTCCCGGCTAGCAGCTTCCCTGTGGCGGGGAAGTGCAAACGTACACGTTTTCGGCCGAAAACGCGTTTTCCGGCGAAAACGCACACCACGGCTCTTTCTGAGAAAAAGCAAGCACGGAGGACGAGAACCGCTTTTGCCCTGCGTAGCGTTCCGGGCAGCGGGTAGAACCAGGCAGAGAATTCCCGGCTAGCAGCTTCCCTGTGGCGGGGAAGTGCAAACGTACACGTTTTCGGCCGAAAACGCCTTTTCCGGCGAAAACGCACACCACGGCTCTTTCTGAGAAAAAGCAAGCACGGAGGACGAGAACCGCTTTTGCCCTGCGTAGCGTTCCGGGCAGCGGGTAGAACCAGGCAGAGAATTCCCGGCTAGCAGCTTCCCTGTGGCGGGGAAGTGCAAACGTACACGTTTTCGGCCGAAAACGCGTTTTCCGGCGAAAACGCACACCACGGCTCTTTCTGAGAAAAAGCAAGCACGGAGGACGAGAACCGCTTTTGCCCTGCGTAGCCTTCCGGGCAGCGGGTAGAACCAGGCAGAGAATTCCCGGCTAGCAGCTTCCCTGTGGCGGGGAAGTGCAAACGTACACGTTTTCGGCCGAAAACGCGTTTTCCGGCGAAAACGCACACCACAGCTCTTTCTGAGAAAAAGCAAGCACGGAGGACGAGAACCGCTTTTGCCCTGCGTAGCGTTCCGGGCAGCGGGTAGAACCAGGCAGAGAATTCCCGGTTAGCAGCTTCCCTGTGGCGGGGAAGTGCAAACGTACACGTTTTCGGCCGAAAACGCGTTTTCCGGCAAAAACGCACACCACGGCTCTTTCTGAGAAAAAGCAAGCACGGAGGACGAGAACCGCTTTTGCCCTGCGTAGCGTTCCGGGCAGCGGGTAGAACCAGGCAGAGAATTCCCGGCTAGCAGCTTCCCTGTGGCGGGGAACTGCAAACGTACACGTTTTCGGCCGAAAACGCCTTTTCCGACTAAAACGCACACCACGGCTCTTTCTGAGAAAAAGCAAGCACGGAGGACGAGAACCGCTTTTGCCCTGCGTAGCCTTCCGGGCAGCGGGTAGAACCAGGCAGAGAATTCCCGGCTAGCAGCTTCCCTGTGGCGGGGAAGTGCAAACGTACACGTTTTCGGCCGAAAACGCGTTTTCCGGCGAAAACGCACACCACGGCTCTTTCTGAGAAAAAGCAAGCACGGAGGACGAGAACCGCTTTTGCCCTGCGTAGCGTTCCGGGCAGCGGGTAGAACCAGGCAGAGAATTCCCGGCTAGCAGCTTCCCTGTGGCGGGGAAGTGCAAACGTACACGTTTTCGGCCGAAAACGCGTTTTCCGGCGAAAACGCACACCACGGCTCTTTCTGAGAAAAAGCAAGCACGGAGGACGAGAACCGCTTTTGCCCTGCGTAGCCTTCCGGGCAGCGGGTAGAACCAGGCAGAGAATTCCCGGCTAGCAGCTTCCCTGTGGCGGGGAAGTGCAAACGTACACGTTTTCGGCCGAAAACGCCTTTTCCGGCGAAAACGCACACCACGGCTCTTTCTGAGAAAAAGCAAGCACGGAGGACGAGAACCGCTTTTGCCCTGCGTAGCGTTCCGGGCAGCGGGTAGAACCAGGCAGAGAATTCCCGGCTAGCAGCTTCCCTGTGGCGGGAAAGTGCAAACGTACACGTTTTCGGCCGAAAACGCGTTTTCCAGCGCAAACGCACACCACGGCTCTTTCTGAGAAAAAGCAAGCACGGAGGACGAGAACCGCTTTTGCCCTGCGTAGCGTTCCGGGCAGCGGGTAGAACCAGGCAGAGAATTCCCGGCTAGCAGCTTCCCTGTGGCGGGGAAGTGCAAACGTACACGTTTTCGGCCGAAAACGCCTTTTCCGGCGAAAACGCACACCACGGCTCTTTCTGAGAAAAAGCAAGCACGGAGGACGAGAACCGCTTTTGCCCTGCGTAGCGTTCCGGGCAGCGGGTAGAACCAGGCAGAGAATTCCCGGCTAGCAGCTTCCCTGTGGCGGGGAAGTGCAAACGTACACGTTTTCGGCCGAAAACGCCTTTTCCGGCTAAAACGCACACCACGGCTCTTTCTGAGAAAAAGCAAGCACGGAGGACGAGAACCGCTTTTGCCCTGCGTAGCGTTCCGGGCAGCGGGTAGAACCAGGCAGAGAATTCCCGGCTAGCAGCTTCCCTGTGGCGGGGAAGTGCAAACGTACACGTTTTCGGCCGAAAACGCGTTTTCCGGCGAAAACGCACACCACGGCTCTTTCTGAGAAAAAGCAAGCACGGAGGACGAGAACCGCTTTTGCCCTGCGTAGCGTTCCGGGCAGCGGGTAGAACCAGGCAGAGAATTCCCGGCTAGCAGCTTCCCTGTGGCGGGGAAGTGCAAACGTACACGTTTTCGGCCGAAAACGCCTTTTCCGGCGAAAACGCACACCACGGCTCTTTCTGAGAAAAAGCAAGCACGGAGGACGAGAACCGCTTTTGCCCTGCGTAGCGTTCCGGGCAGCGGGTAGAACCAGGCAGAGAATTCCCGGCTAGCAGCTTCCCTGTGGCGGGGAAGTGCAAACGTACACGTTTTCGGCCGAAAACGCCTTTTCCGGCGAAAACGCACACCACGGCTCTTTCTGAGAAAAAGCAAGCACGGAGGACGAGAACCGCTTTTGCCCTGCGTAGCGTTCCGGGCAGCGGGTAGAACCAGGCAGAGAATTCCCGGCTAGCAGCTTCCCTGTGGCGGGGAAGTGCAAACGTACACGTTTTCGGCCGAAAACGCCTTTTCCGGCGAAAACGCACACCACGGCTCTTTCTGAGAAAAAGCAAGCACGGAGGACGAGAACCGCTTTTGCCCTGCGTAGCGTTCCGGGCAGCGGGTAGAACCAGGCAGAGAATTCCCGGCTAGCAGCTTCCCTGTGGCGGGGAAGTGCAAACGTACACGTTTTCGGCCGAAAACGCCTTTTCCGGCGAAAACGCACACCACGGCTCTTTCTGAGAAAAAGCAAGCACGGAGGACGAGAACCGCTTTTGCCCTGCGTAGCGTTCCGGGCAGCGGGTAGAACCAGGCAGAGAATTCCCGGCTAGCAGCTTCCCTGTGGCGGGGAAGTGCAAACGTACACGTTTTCGGCCGAAAACGCGTTTTCCGGCGAAAACGCACACCACGGCTCTTTCTGAGAAAAAGCAAGCACGGAGGACGAGAACCGCTTTTGCCCTGCGTAGCGTTCCGGGCAGCGGGTAGAACCAGGCAGAGAATTCCCGGCTAGCAGCTTCCCTGTGGCGGGGAAGTGCAAACGTACACGTTTTCGGCCGAAAACGCGTTTTCCGGCGAAAACGCACACCACGGCTCTTTCTGAGAAAAAGCAAGCACGGAGGACGAGAACCGCTTTTGCCCTGCGTAGCGTTCCGGGCAGCGGGTAGAACCAGGCAGAGAATTCCCGGCTAGCAGCTTCCCTGTGGCGGGGAAGTGCAAACGTACACGTTTTCGGCCGAAAACGCCTTTTCCGGCGAAAACGCACACCACGGCTCTTTCTGAGAAAAAGCAAGCACGGAGGACGAGAACCGCTTTTGCCCTGCGTAGCGTTCCGGGCAGCGGGTAGAACCAGGCAGAGAATTCCCGGCTAGCAGCTTCCCTGTGGCGGGGAAGTGCAAACGTACACGTTTTCGGCCGAAAACGCCTTTTCCGGCGAAAACGCACACCACGGCTCTTTCTGAGACAAAGCAAGCACGGAGGACGAGAACCGCTTTTGCCCTGCGTAGCGTTCAGGGCAGCGGGTAGAACCAGGCAGAGAATTCCCGGCTAGCAGCTTCCCTGTGGCGGGGAAGTGCAAACGTACACGTTTTCGGCCGAAAACGCGTTTTCCGTCGAAAACGCACACCACGGCTCTTTCTGAGAAAAAGCAAGCACGGAGGACGAGAACCGCTTTTGCCCTGCGTAGCGTTCCGGGCAGCGGGTAGAACCAGGCAGAGAATTCCCGGCTAGCAGCTTCCCTGTGGCGGGGAAGTGCAAACGTACACGTTTTCGGCCGAAAACGCCTTTTCCGGCTAAAACGCACACCACGGCTCTTTCTGAGAAAAAGCAAGCACGGAGGACGAGAACCGCTTTTGCCCTGCGTAGCCTTCCGGGCAGCGGGTAGAACCAGGCAGAGAATTCCCGGCTAGCAGCTTCCCTGTGGCGGGGAAGTGCAAACGTACACGTTTTCGGCCGAAAACGCGTTTTCCGGCGAAAACGCACACCACGGCTCTTTCTGAGAAAAAGCAAGCACGGAGGACGAGAACCGCTTTTGCCCTGCGTAGCGTTCCGGGCAGCGGGTAGAACCAGGCAGAGAATTCCCGGCTAGCAGCTTCCCTGTGGCGGGGAAGTGCAAACGTACACGTTTTCGGCCGAAAACGCCTTTTCCGGCGAAAACGCACACCACGGCTCTTTCTGAGACAAAGCAAGCACGGAGGACGAGAACCGCTTTTGCCCTGCGTAGCGTTCCGGGCAGCGGGTAGAACCAGGCAGAGAATTCCCGGCTAGCAGCTTCCCTGTGGCGGGGAAGTGCAAACGTACACGTTTTCGGCCGAAAACGCGTTTTCCGGCGAAAACGCACACCACGGCTCTTTCTGAGAAAAAGCAAGCACGGAGGACGAGAACCGCTTTTGCCCTGCGTAGCGTTCCGGGCAGCGGGTAGAACCAGGCAGAGAATTCCCGGCTAGCAGCTTCCCTGTGGCGGGGAAGTGCAAACGTACACGTTTTCGGCCGAAAACGCCTTTTCCGGCGAAAACGCACACCACGGCTCTTTCTGAGAAAAAGCAAGCACGGAGGACGAGAACCGCTTTTGCCCTGCGTAGCGTTCCGGGCAGCGGGTAGAACCAGGCAGAGAATTCCCGGCTAGCAGCTTCCCTGTGGCGGGGAAGTGCAAACGTACACGTTTTCGGCCGAAAACGCCTTTTCCGGCGAAAACGCACACCACGGCTCTTTCTGAGAAAAAGCAAGCACGGAGGACGAGAACCGCTTTTGCCCTGCGTAGCGTTCCGGGCAGCGGGTAGAACCAGGCAGAGAATTCCCGGCTAGCAGCTTCCCTGTGGCGGGGAAGTGCAAACGTACACGTTTTCGGCCGAAAACGCCTTTTCCGGCGAAAACGCACACCACGGCTCTTTCTGAGAAAAAGCAAGCACGGAGGACGAGAACCGCTTTTGCCCTGCGTAGCGTTCCGGGCAGCGGGTAGAACCAGGCAGAGAATTCCCGGCTAGCAGCTTCCCTGTGGCGGGGAAGTGCAAACGTACACGTTTTCGGCCGAAAACGCCTTTTCCGGCGAAAACGCACACCACGGCTCTTTCTGAGAAAAAGCAAGCACGGAGGACGAGAACCGCTTTTGCCCTGCGTAGCGTTCCGGGCAGCGGGTAGAACCAGGCAGAGAATTCCCGGCTAGCAGCTTCCCTGTGGCGGGGAAGTGCAAACGTACACGTTTTCGGCCGAAAACGCCTTTTCCGGCGAAAACGCACACCACGGCTCTTTCTGAGAAAAAGCAAGCACGGAGGACGAGAACCGCTTTTGCCCTGCGTAGCGTTCCGGGCAGCGGGTAGAACCAGGCAGAGAATTCCCGGCTAGCAGCTTCCCTGTGGCGGGGAAGTGCAAACGTACACGTTTTCGGCCGAAAACGCCTTTTCCGGCGAAAACGCACACCACGGCTCTTTCTGAGAAAAAGCAAGCACGGAGGACGAGAACCGCTTTTGCCCTGCGTAGCGTTCCGGGCAGCGGGTAGAACCAGGCAGAGAATTCCCGGCTAGCAGCTTCCCTGTGGCGGGGAAGTGCAAACGTACACGTTTTCGGCCGAAAACGCGTTTTCCGGCGAAAACGCACACCACGGCTCTTTCTGAGGAAAAGCAAGCACGGAGGACGAGAACCGCTTTTGCCCTGCGTAGCGTTCCGGGCAGCGGGTAGAACCAGGCAGAGAATTCCCGGCTAGCAGCTTCCCTGTGGCGGGGAAGTGCAAACGTACACGTTTTCGGCCGAAAACGCGTTTTCCGGCGAAAACGCACACCACGGCTCTTTCTGAGATAAAGCAAGCACGGAGGACGAGAACCGCTTTTGCCCTGCGTAGCGTTCCGGGCAGCGGGTAGAACCAGGCAGAGAATTCCCGGCTAGCAGCTTCCCTGTGGCGGGGAAGTGCAAACGTACACGTTTTCGGCCGAAAACGCCTTTTCCGGCGAAAACGCACACCACGGCTCTTTCTGAGAAAAAGCAAGCACGGAGGACGAGAACCGCTTTTGCCCTGCGTAGCGTTCCGGGCAGCGGGTAGAACCAGGCAGAGAATTCCCGGCTAGCAGCTTCCCTGTGGCGGGGAAGTGCAAACGTACACGTTTTCGGCCGAAAACGCCTTTTCCGGCGAAAACGCACACCACGGCTCTTTCTGAGAAAAAGCAAGCACGGAGGACGAGAACCGCTTTTGCCCTGCGTAGCGTTCCGGGCAGCGGGTAGAACCAGGCAGAGAATTCCCGGCTAGCAGCTTCCCTGTGGCGGGGAAGTGCAAACGTACACGTTTTCGGCCGAAAACGCCTTTTCCGGCGAAAACGCACACCACGGCTCTTTCTGAGAAAAAGCAAGCACGGAGGACGAGAACCGCTTTTGCCCTGCGTAGCGTTCCGGGCAGCGGGTAGAACCAGGCAGAGAATTCCCGGCTAGCAGCTTCCCTGTGGCGGGGAAGTGCAAACGTACACGTTTTCGGCCGAAAACGCCTTTTCCGGCGAAAACGCACACCACGGCTCTTTCTGAGAAAAAGCAAGCACGGAGGACGAGAACCGCTTTTGCCCTGCGTAGCGTTCCGGGCAGCGGGTAGAACCAGGCAGAGAATTCCCGGCTAGCAGCTTCCCTGTGGCGGGGAAGTGCAAACGTACACGTTTTCGGCCGAAAACGCCTTTTCCGGCGAAAACGCACACCACGGCTCTTTCTGAGAAAAAGCAAGCACGGAGGACGAGAACCGCTTTTGCCCTGCGTAGCGTTCCGGGCAGCGGGTAGAACCAGGCAGAGAATTCCCGGCTAGCAGCTTCCCTGTGGCGGGGAAGTGCAAACGTACACGTTTTCGGCTGAAAACGCCTTTTCCGGCGAAAACGCACACCACGGCTCTTTCTGAGAAAAAGCAAGCACGGAGGACGAGAACCGCTTTTGCCCTGCGTAGCGTTCCGGGCAGCGGGTAGAACCAGGCAGAGAATTCCCGGCTAGCAGCTTCCCTGTGGCGGGGAAGTGCAAACGTACACGTTTTCGGCCGAAAACGCGTTTTCCGGCTAAAACGCACACCACGGCTCTTTCTGAGAAAAAGCAAGCACGGAGGACGAGAACCGCTTTTGCCCTGCGTAGCGTTCCGGGCAGCGGGTAGAACCAGGCAGAGAATTCCCGGCTAGCAGCTTCCCTGTGGCGGGGAAGTGCAAACGTACACGTTTTCGGCCGAAAACGCGTTTTCTGGCGAAAACGCACACCACGGCTCTTTCTGAGAAAAAGCAAGCACGGAGGACGAGAACCGCTTTTGCCCTGCGTAGCGTTCCGGGCACGGGTAGAACCAGGCAGAGAATTCCCGGCTAGCAGCTTCCCTGTGGCGGGGAAGTGCAAACGTACACGTTTTCGGCCGAAAACGCGTTTTCTGGCGAAAACGCACACCACGGCTCTTTCTGAGAAAAAGCAAGCACGGAGGACGAGAACCGCTTTTGCCCTGCGTAGCCTTCCGGGCAGCGGGTAGAACCAGGCAGAGAATTCCCGGCTAGCAGCTTCCCTGTGGCGGGGAAGTGCAAACGTACACGTTTTCGGCCGAAAACGCCTTTTCCGGCGAAAACGCACACCACGGCTCTTTCTGAGAAAAAGCAAGCACGGAGGACGAGAACCGCTTTTGCCCTGCGTAGCGTTCCGGGCAGCGGGTAGAACCAGGCAGAGAATTCCCGGCTAGCAGCTTCCCTGTGGCGGGGAAGTGCAAACGTACACGTTTTCGGCCGAAAACGCGTTTTCCGGCGAAAACGCACACCACGGCTCTTTCTGAGAAAAAGCAAGCACGGAGGACGAGAACCGCTTTTGCCCTGCGTAGCGTTCCGGGCAGCGGGTAGAACCAGGCAGAGAATTCCCGGCTAGCAGCTTCCCTGTGGCGGGGAAGTGCAAACGTACACGTTTTCGGCCGAAAACGCCTTTTCCGGCGAAAACGCACACCACGGCTCTTTCTGAGAAAAAGCAAGCACGGAGGACGAGAACCGCTTTTGCCCTGCGTAGCGTTCCGGGCAGCGGGTAGAACCAGGCAGAGAATTCCCGGCTAGCAGCTTCCCTGTGGCGGGGAAGTGCAAACGTACACGTTTTCGGCCGAAAACGCCTTTTCCGGCGAAAACGCACACCACGGCTCTTTCTGAGAAAAAGCAAGCACGGAGGACGAGAACCGCTTTTGCCCTGCGTAGCGTTCCGGGCAGCGGGTAGAACCAGGCAGAGAATTCCCGGCTAGCAGCTTCCCTGTGGCGGGGAAGTGCAAACGTACACGTTTTCTGCCGAAAACGCGTTTTCCGGCGAAAACGCACACCACGGCTCTTTCTGAGAAAAAGCAAGCACGGAGGACGAGAACCGCTTTTGCCCTGCGTAGCGTTCCGGGCAGCGGGTAGAACCAGGCAGAGAATTCCCGGCTAGCAGCTTCCCTGTGGCGGGGAAGTGCAAACGTACACGTTTTCGGCCGAAAACGCGTTTTCCGGCGAAAACGCACACCACGGCTCTTTCTGAGAAAAAGCAAGCACGGAGGACGAGAACCGCTTTTGCCCTGCGTAGCGTTCCGGGCAGCGGGTAGAACCAGGCAGAGAATTCCCGGCTAGCAGCTTCCCTGTGGCGGGGAAGTGCAAACGTACACGTTTTCGGCCGAAAACGCGTTTTCCGGCGAAAACGCACACCACGGCTCTTTCTGAGAAAAAGCAAGCACGGAGGACGAGAACCGCTTTTGCCCTGCGTAGCGTTCCGGGCAGCGGGTAGAACCAGGCAGAGAATTCCCGGCTAGCAGCTTCCCTGTGGCGGGGAAGTGCAAACGTACACGTTTTCGGCCGAAAACGCCTTTTCCGGCGAAAACGCACACCACGGCTCTTTCTGAGAAAAAGCAAGCACGGAGGACGAGAACCGCTTTTGCCCTGCGTAGCGTTCCGGGCAGCGGGTAGAACCAGGCAGAGAATTCCCGGCTAGCAGCTTCCCTGTGGCGGGGAAGTGCAAACGTACACGTTTTCGGCCGAAAACGCCTTTTCCGGCGAAAACGCACACCACGGCTCTTTCTGAGACAAAGCAAGCACGGAGGACGAGAACCGCTTTTGCCCTGCGTAGCGTTCAGGGCAGCGGGTAGAACCAGGCAGAGAATTCCCGGCTAGCAGCTTCCCTGTGGCGGGGAAGTGCAAACGTACACGTTTTCGGCCGAAAACGCGTTTTCCATCGAAAACGCACACCACGGCTCTTTCTGAGAAAAAGCAAGCACGGAGGACGAGAACCGCTTTTGCCCTGCGTAGCGTTCCGGGCAGCGGGTAGAACCAGGCAGAGAATTCCCGGCTAGCAGCTTCCCTGTGGCGGGGAAGTGCAAACGTACACGTTTTCGGCCGAAAACGCCTTTTCCGGCGAAAACGCACACCACGGCTCTTTCTGAGAAAAAGCAAGCACGGAGGACGAGAACCGCTTTTGCCCTGCGTAGCGTTCCGGGCAGCGGGTAGAACCAGGCAGAGAATTCCCGGCTAGCAGCTTCCCTGTGGCGGGGAAGTGCAAACGTACACGTTTTCGGCCGAAAACGCCTTTTCCGGCGAAAACGCACACCACGGCTCTTTCTGAGAAAAAGCAAGCACGGAGGACGAGAACCGCTTTTGCCCTGCGTAGCGTTCCGGGCAGCGGGTAGAACCAGGCAGAGAATTCCCGGCTAGCAGCTTCCCTGTGGCGGGGAAGTGCAAACGTACACGTTTTCGGCCGAAAACGCCTTTTCCGGCGAAAACGCACACCACGGCTCTTTCTGAGAAAAAGCAAGCACGGAGGACGAGAACCGCTTTTGCCCTGCGTAGCGTTCCGGGCAGCGGGTAGAACCAGGCAGAGAATTCCCGGCTAGCAGCTTCCCTGTGGCGGGGAAGTGCAAACGTACACGTTTTCGGCCGAAAACGCGTTTTCCGGCGAAAACGCACACCACGGCTCTTTCTGAGATAAAGCAAGCACGGAGGACGAGAACCGCTTTTGCCCTGCGTAGCGTTCCGGGCAGCGGGTAGAACCAGGCAGAGAATTCCCGGCTAGCAGCTTCCCTGTGGCGGGGAAGTGCAAACGTACACGTTTTCGGCCGAAAACGCCTTTTCCGGTGAAAACGCACACCACGGCTCTTTCTGAGAAAAAGCAAGCACGGAGGACGAGAACCGCTTTTGCCCTGCGTAGCGTTCCGGGCAGCGGGTAGAACCAGGCAGAGAATTCCCGGCTAGCAGCTTCCCTGTGGCGGGGAAGTGCAAACGTACACGTTTTCGGCCGAAAACGCCTTTTCCGGCGAAAACGCACACCACGGCTCTTTCTGAGAAAAAGCAAGCACGGAGGACGAGAACCGCTTTTGCCCTGCGTAGCGTTCCGGGCAGCGGGTAGAACCAGGCAGAGAATTCCCGGCTAGCAGCTTCCCTGTGGCGGGGAAGTGCAAACGTACACGTTTTCGGCCGAAAACGCCTTTTCCGGCGAAAACGCACACCACGGCTCTTTCTGAGAAAAAGCAAGCACGGAGGACGAGAACCGCTTTTGCCCTGCGTAGCGTTCCGGGCAGCGGGTAGAACCAGGCAGAGAATTCCCGGCTAGCAGCTTCCCTGTGGCGGGGAAGTGCAAACGTACACGTTTTCGGCCGAAAACGCCTTTTCCGGCGAAAACGCACACCACGGCTCTTTCTGAGAAAAAGCAAGCACGGAGGACGAGAACCGCTTTTGCCCTGCGTAGCGTTCCGGGCAGCGGGTAGAACCAGGCAGAGAATTCCCGGCTAGCAGCTTCCCTGTGGCGGGGAAGTGCAAACGTACACGTTTTCGGCCGAAAACGCCTTTTCCGGCGAAAACGCACACCACGGCTCTTTCTGAGAAAAAGCAAGCACGGAGGACGAGAACCGCTTTTGCCCTGCGTAGCGTTCCGGGCAGCGGGTAGAACCAGGCAGAGAATTCCCGGCTAGCAGCTTCCCTGTGGCGGGGAAGTGCAAACGTACAAGTTTTCGGCCGAAAACGCGTTTTCTGGCGAAAACGCACACCACGGCTCTTTCTGAGAAAAAGCAAGCACGGAGGACGAGAACCGCTTTTGCCCTGCGTAGCGTTCCGGGCAGCGGGTAGAACCAGGCAGAGAATTCCCGGCTAGCAGCTTCCCTGTGGCGGGGAAGTGCAAACGTACACGTTTTCGGCTGAAAACGCCTTTTCCGGCGAAAACGCACACCACGGCTCTTTCTGAGAAAAAGCAAGCACGGAGGACGAGAACCGCTTTTGCCCTGCGTAGCGTTCCGGGCAGCGGGTAGAACCAGGCAGAGAATTCCCGGCTAGCAGCTTCCCTGTGGCGGGGAAGTGCAAACGTACACGTTTTCGGCCGAAAACGCCTTTTCCGGCGCAAACGCACACCACGGCTCTTTCTGAGAAAAAGCAAGCACGGAGGACGAGAACCGCTTTTGCCCTGCGTAGCGTTCCGGGCAGCGGGTAGAACCAGGCAGAGAATTCCCGGCTAGCAGCTTCCCTGTGGCGGGGAAGTGCAAACGTACACGTTTTCGGCCGAAAACGCGTTTTCTGGCGAAAACGCACACCACGGCTCTTTCTGAGAAAAAGCAAGCACGGAGGACGAGAACCGCTTTTGCCCTGCGTAGCGTTCCGGGCAGCGGGTAGAACCAGGCAGAGAATTCCCGGCTAGCAGCTTCCCTGTGGCGGGGAAGTGCAAACGTACACGTTTTCGGCCGAAAACGCGTTTTCCGGCGAAAAGGCACACCACGGCTCTTTCTGAGAAAAAGCAAGCACGGAGGACGAGAACCGCTTTTGCCCTGCGTAGCGTTCCGGGCAGCGGGTAGAACCAGGCAGAGAATTCCCGGCTAGCAGCTTCCCTGTGGCGGGGAAGTGCAAACGTACACGTTTTCGGCCGAAAACTCGTTTTCTTGCGAAAACGCAGACCACGGCTCTTTCTGAGAAAAAGCAAGCACGGAGGACGAGAACCGCTTTTGCCCTGCGTAGCGTTCCGGGCAGCGGGTAGAACCAGGCAGAGAATTCCCGGCTAGCAGCTTCCCTGTGGCGGGGAAGTGCAAACGTACACGTTTTCGTCCGAAAACGCGTCTTCCGGCGAAAACGCACACCACGGCTCTTTCTGAGAAAAAGCAAGCACGGAGGACGAGAACCGCTTTTGCCCTGCGTAGCGTTCCGGGCAGCGGGTAGAACCAGGCAGAGAATTCCCGGCTAGCAGCTTCCCTGTGGCGGGGAAGTGCAAACGTACACGTTTTCGGCTGAAAACGCGTTTTCCGGCGAAAACGCACACCACGTCTCTCTCTGAGAAAAAGCAAGCACGGAGGACGAGAACCGCTTTTGCCCTGCGTAGCGTTCCGGGCAGCGGGTAGAACCAGGCAGAGAATTCCCGGCTAGCAGCTTCCCTGTGGCGGGGAAGTGCAAACGTACACGTTTTCGGCCGAAAACGCCTTTTCCGGCGAAAACGCACACCACGGCTCTTTCTGAGAAAAAGCAAGCACGGAGGACGAGAACCGCTTTTGCCCTGCGTAGCGTTCCGGGCAGCGGGTAGAACCAGGCAGAGAATTCCCGGCTAGCAGCTTCCCTGTGGCGGGGAAGTGCAAACGTACACGTTTTCGGCCGAAAACGCCTTTTCCGGCGAAAACGCACACCACGGCTCTTTCTGAGAAAAAGCAAGAACGGAGGACGAGAACCGCTTTTGCCCTGCGTAGCGTTCCGGGCAGCGGGTAGAACCAGGCAGAGAATTCCCGGCTAGCAGCTTCCCTGTGGCGGGGAAGTGCAAACGTACACGTTTTCGACCGAAAAAGCCTTTTCCGGCGAAAACGCACACCACGGCTCTTTCTGAGAAAAAGCAAGCACGGAGGACGAGAACCGCTTTTGCCCTGCGTAGCGTTCAGGGCAGCGGGTAGAACCAGGCAGAGAATTCCCGGCTAGCAGCTTCCCTGTGGCGAGGAAGTGCAAACGTACACGTTTTCGGCCGAAAACGCGTTTTCCGTCGAAAACGCACACCACGGCTCTTTCTGAGAAAAAGCAAGCAAAGGTTGGCAAGAGCATGTTTTGTTTTGTTTTGTTTTGTTTTGTTTTGTTTTTTCCCCTGCAACTTTCTCTATCAAATGGCCCTCAAGAAAAATATCCTTCACTTGTGCTTTAGACCCAGAGCCAGCACAGGATTCATCAAATGCATCTGTTATCTAAGTGCAGTGAACGGTGGGGAAGGAAGAAAACAGGGGAAAAAAATGGAGTTTATTTTTTGTGGGGTTTTGTTTGTTTTTATTTGGTTTGTTTCTGTTTTGGTGGTGGTGTGGATGTGGGGTGTTTTTAATAACTATTTCAGTTCTGTGATGTGATTTATTCTATGCCCAGGTAGCACCCGTGCCCCAGGAAAGGGTGAGGGGGGTGAGGCCCCTGGGTGGGAGAGGAGGCCAGAGCCCATCTGGGGGCAGGAGGGGTTGAAGTGTCTCCCGCTGTTGGCTGGGGGTTTGGCAGGCCTGACAGCAAACAAAAAGGAAAAGCAGTTGTTGTGTTTTGTTTCTATCCTTAAGAAATACTTTAAAAGGGAAAAAAAAATCAAGAAAACCGATGAATGTATTTCAGTGGTGAAAACACGGAACCGATTCACACCGCTGGATGCGGCCTGCAATCCCCTTCCTTTCCGTTTTGAGCATTACTGCGGTACACCGCTGGTGAGTGATGAGCTTTCTCCGTGGAAAGCAGCATGTCCGGGCAGCAGCGTGGCAGCCGCAGGAATTTCCAGCGGGTGCCCCAGCTGAGGAGGTGGATCCCTTAGGGTGGAGGCTGCAGCCCCTCCAGATGTTGCTGTGACCCCTCCGCGGCTGCAGACCGGGCTGCACTCTGTGCTGGGCTGCAGAGCCCTCCCTCAGCTGCCTCGGGGGCAGGACTGCGCGGAGGGCGGGGGGCTCCCCGGGAATTCCCTGTCCTGAGACATCAGGGCGGCTCTGACCCGTGCTGTTGTGTTCCAGGGCATCGCCAAGCACGGCAGGTTCTGCTGGGGGCTCCCTGCCAGGTAGAATTCCCGTTTCTTCGTTTGAAGGACGCTGTTTCAGCAGCCCCGTGCAGCTGTGTGAGGTGTCTGTACACAAGCCCTTGAGCTCGCTCACGGGGCTTTGCAGTTCATTTAGTGCTTTACTGAGCGCAGCTGCACTGTTCATTTCTGAATCTGGTGTGCAGGCTGGGTCTTTTTTGTCCATCAGCACATTGGAAAAGGGTTTTACTAACTGCAGTTCAGTAGTTCAGACCTGTTGTATGTTGAGATCACTCTAACTGCATTCTCAGAGTATGCATAGAGCTTGGTGGTGACGCTTAATGATTTTTTTCGTTGAAATTGCTGCCTCCCATCTCATCCGTGGAAATGCTTTCTGTCTGAAACACAGCTGCGTTAGGATTTGCTGTGATAAATGTGAATTGATAATGATAGTCATTGTCTCTTGTTTGAACCTAATTACAGATTCCAAATTAAAACTCATAAAGCATTTTTCTGGATGCATGAATGGTACAAGGTATGGGGCAGAATAGGTTTTGGAGAATATGTAAAAGGTCCCACAAATGGACAGGCATCATGTTTTTAGCACGGACTGATCCTTGCCTTAATAATCAAAGCGAACACTAAAGTGACTCCCCTGCTAATGGGTTGAAGCAATACACTTCACAACATGTACTTCCTGCTCACTGATGTGTGAACAATCTTTGTTTCCAGCTTTTGTGAATAGATCTAGGAAGGAGGTGACTGATGCTCCTGCTCCAGGCAGTTTTATTGCAACTCAGAGCTGCAGCTGCCACAAGTTCAGCAAACGGACTCTCCAGGTGAAGGTTAAAAGCAGTTTCTGTCTGTGGGAATACAGTAATTGCTGAGCAGGGAGAGCTCTGGGCCCAGTGCTGGTGACCAGATCTCAAAATCATTCCACTTCAGCCAGAAATGGGAGCTCTCTGGAGCAAGTTTCTATCTGTGTTCATTTATTAGCTAATTTGTGCAACTTCATTTTGAATGGACGATGTAGCTGATGCATGTGAGGTCCACGTCGCCTCACAGTCAGGTTTCACATGTTTATCCGCATCAGGAGCCTTGTAGTGGGAGTACAAATGCACCGTGATCAATCTGAAGACTTAGGAAATGGTACAGCAGCTCTGGTCTGTCAGTCCAGTTCATGATTTCAGTCGTTGTCAGTGCAGGAGCTGCTGGATTAATGTAAAGGTGTATTGCAACACCAGGTTTATTTAGAAAAGGTAGGAAATGAATTTGTACTTATGGATATTCAGACTCTCCTGGCACTGGGCTCTTCTGTTGATTTAACTCAACCGACTCCGTGGGTACGTGTACAGTAAGTGATGCTTTGTACTGAAGAGTGGAAGAGAGCAAGGGCTGTTTTCTGTTTCTTTAATCTGTGTACAGCACACACAGTTTTGCTAATCTAATTTTATGTGTGTATGGATCTATCTTAAGGTTAATTTTTTGGTTAGATGAACACCTGTTGTTCTGCACAGTGGAGCCTGTTGACTTCAGAAAGCATAACTGCATGTGAAACCGTCACACAGCCCTTTCCACTTAGTTTTGTTTTTGCAGTAAGCAGGGTGCTTTATCCCAGCCTGCGTGATGGCGATGTTGTTTTGAGTTTAATAGGAGTGTGTTTAGTATGTGTGTTTAGGATGTAATATGTGTGGTTTTATGAATGCTGACAGTGCTTATGTATTGTATAATGAGCATTATCTGTTTTGGATAAGAGGATTGCTGGGTTTTAAGAATGAGGGGGAATTGTTTCTGTTACTGTTTGGTGCATCAGCATCACTTCCTTATGCCTCTGGGTTGTATATGTTTCTCTGTTCTTACTCTCTTCATTTATTGTAGAATGTGCTGCTTCCAAAAATACTGAAGTCAGAGTCAAAAGAAAGACTCCAACGTACAGTTAGACAGGTGAGGTTTTCAAGAAGTAATTGATCTTTGGCTTCTAGATGGCTTAATCCTTGAGAGCTGTGGGAGTTGTAGTGAGGTACTAAACCAAAAAGTCTGAGGTCTGAAATTTAATTGATGGTTAGTTTGGAGGCTGAACTGTAAAACAAATTTTAAAAAAATAAATGGCTCAGCCAACAAGGATTCAATGTTCAATATAGAGCAGACCAAAATAAACTAATTTAACTTAAAAACTATTTTGTTAAGACACAAAATCAGCTTGTTTTATTCTAATTTCTGGCCATTTTTCATTAAAAAGATTTAAGGTTCCCCTCAGTTGGCAGGAACAGATAGGGCTGTTGATCCTTGCCTTCTGCCTCAGGTGTCCTCCCTGGCTGCTGTGGGGCAGGTGGCTCTGGGGTCACTCACTTCCGTGGGACAGCTTTCTCCTCCGTTTCTCTTGCCGAGGGCGTGTGTCTGTATTTGTGAGAATGGCCCGGGAGGGACTGCTGGGGAGAGTCCTCGGCCCTTCAGCCCCTGTCCATGAGGCACTGCCTGGAAATCAGTCCTTGTGTCCATCTCTGCTGGAGTCGTGGCGAGAGGGAAAACGCAGCCGGCGTCGGCCCTGGCCTGGCAGCCGGGTCAGACGCCTCTTGGTGGGCGACAGCTGCAGCCTTGCCGGGGGCCAGCTCGTGGTTCCCCCTGCCCCAAGGCCTCTCTGCCCGCCCGCCCCTTCTGTTCCCGGGCTGTTCCAGCTGGAGGAGAGCTGTGCCCACGGGGAAGGTGCTGGTGAGGAGCCCCAGGGAAGGGGCAGGACGCTGCCCACGGGGCGGGGGTGAGCGCTGGCAGGGGCGAGGAAGGTGGAAGGTCTGTGAGGGGAGCCCTGCTTGCTGTTCTCCCCGCTAGGCAGCGGACAGGCTTCTGAAAAAGGATTTTACTGGATCCATTTTTACTTCCAAGGGTTACAGCCTACACAGCAAAGCAGTCCCTAGTAGAAAACTTGTGTTCAGAAAACCACTTAGACTGTGGAATTTAAGGGCACAGGGATGACGGGCTGATTAAAATGAATGGGCTGTGAGGATGTGGCTTGGGATGGAGGAGGAGGAACGGGCGTACGTGGCCGGTGAACAAGGAGGCGGTGGGTGATCCGGCACTGCGGGTGAGGTTGTGCTGTTCTAATAATGCCCTCTGTGTCCTGACCATTGATCCGATTGCTGTGGGTTCAGAATCGGGCTTTGTTTCTGTGGTCTGATCTGTACAGATGCCAAAGTGCCGTGTGTGGTTAAATTTGTGCCAGGTCCGTGTAAGTGCTGGGGTCTGTGCAGAGGCAGCTGAAAGGAGGCAGACCGGAGAGAGCTGAGCTTCCAGAGTAGCGTGAGGAGAACAGAACTGTGCCTCTGCACTGCTCTGCTGCACTGAGGCTTTTTCTCTCTCTCAAATGCTGTAGTCTTTGTCTCTTCTAATATTCCTCACTCTCCTCTCTGTAAGATCACTTTTGTCTATAAAACTTAATTTTCCTGTATCATCATCTTTTTTCCTCTTTTTTTTTTTTTTTTTCCTCTCAATCCCCTTCTTTTTCTCAGGGCTCTTGTAGGATTCTTAGCTGTAACCTTTCCTGCTGCCTCTGCTGGTGTTGCTTGCTGTCTCGTGGTTGATGGCTGTGCTTCTGACCTCGGTCTTTAATTTCTACAAACCCGTGTGGCACCACCCCGAAGTGCCTTTGACCGGCTGGAGCTGAAACCTGGATGAACTGTTCTTCCTTAACCTGTTTGCCTTTGGGTGGCCATAATGAGACCATAGTTGGTGGAACTTGTTCAAGAAATTCTGGTTTTCATTGTAAAAAACCCTGAATAATTAGGTGTGCACACCAATCTGGACCAGGAATGCAGCAGCATAGTTTTCCATACCCTGCTGCTTCATTTATTGATATATTTTTAATTACATTTAAATTTAAAGCTCTGCTTCTAGGAATACTTTTTCCATGACTTTTTTTTATATGCCAACTACACTAATTTATTTCTGCATATGCTGTCCTGTTTTGCTTAATTCTGTAGTAAAACCTATGACAGACAAGAGAAATACAGGTAGTGCCATGTAGTTCAAAAGGAGTTACTTGTTTTAAAAGGGTTTGTAACTTGAATGAGTATCACCTGACAGTATTTACAGTAAAACTTTAAGGTGGTTTGCTCTTTCTCTTGTTTGAATAGAATAAGATTTTGCTTTGGGAAATTGGCTTCTTTAGAACCGTGGAGTCCTTCTAGAAGTATTCAGTACACACATCTGTATATTAGTCAGAGTGAAGCAGCAGTAGATTTATCAGCTGACTGATGCTGATTACAGACATCTCATTCTGCAAATTACTTGTGTATTTTCTTTCAGGTGGAAAATGAGGATACAGTAATTTTTCACCTGGTTAAATCCACAGTGTATTAACATTCTTTGCCAGTATGGATTTTCTGTATCAATACTGATTTTGAGAAGATAGACCTATTATTTGTTCATGGAAGGGGCCAAGCAGTGCAGAGTGACCTGTTCCTTCATTCAGACTGCAGCTGTAATTTGGCGGTGAGGCTTGTAATGGACTGAACGAGCTGTCTGAACTTTGCACTCCCTGAGTAAGATTCAGCAAGCTTTTTCCTAGTTTTTAGAAGAAAGAAAATACTAAAAATGGAGATCTTCATGTACTTTGCTGTACAAGAAGTAAATTTAACTTAGGAGATCCACACATAGAGACGTACACACAGTTGTTGAAGTTTTATTCTTATTTTTCACAATGAATGAATCTGATTCTAAAAATTCCCAAGTCTGTGGGAAATCCCAAATCCCAAAGTTGGAAACTGCTTTAAACTCTGATGGTGTTTTGGTGTTCGACCACCAGCGAGCACCTTGTGTAACTGTGTCTGAAGTTCCCCTTCTGTAACGTCATGATCTGTAGGGTGGGGCTGTGGCTCAGGAAACACCTACAAACCACCCAGGATGTTTGGATGAAAAAATTCTGAGAAGTCTCTGAATGATTTTACAAGGTAGTTTGTAAAACAGCACTTTGAGGTTTGGGAGTTGTGGGGCGGTTTGTTTTTTCTTACTTTGTCTCCTCTTGAAACATTGTTTAAAATGGTGATAAAAAGTGTTCCTCTGGCCTTGCACAGTCTAAGTGTATTTTTTTTTTTTTTTGGTAATGGTCTTTACTAGAGGTTCTTCATTGCTGGCAAAGTTCATTCTGTCTGTCAGTTGAATCTGAATTTAGTTGTAAAACATGAGGCCTTGGTTTGTTCCTGTAAATTGCTGGGTCATCTTGTTTGACTCCGACATGAAATCTAGTATTTGGTGAACTCTGTAAGGTAGCTCTGCGTTAGCACGAGTCGCGAGAGAGACAGTGTGGTGACACGGGCTCCGCGTGGCCGAGCCCTGTGGAAGCTCATTCCTGCTGTAGTTCGGTGGGTGGTTAAATGCTGCAGAGGCTCCAGCGAGGGAAAGGCCTCCCAGGTTCTGCGGCACAGTTCACACCACCTACCGCAGCGGGACATTCACATCAGCAGGACTTCATTAAAATACTTGTCATTTGATCCAAAGAGAACAGAAAGTCAAACTTCAGTTTTTTCAGGAAAAGTATGTGTGGTCATTTTACTATCAATTTAGCATAGTCTTCTAAAACCAGACTCTGTTGTGGATTTAATTTTAAGTTGATCCCTATTCAGTAAAATATTTAAACATGGTAGATTTTTGCTGCAAACTGTGGCTTAGGTGAGACTTTCGCAGCTGTTGTCGGTTCTGAGACAGCAGAGATGTGAGGGAAAGCAGGGGCGGTTTATGTCTGCCAGCTCCCACTGTCACACCGCCCGCGGGGTCCCTTGGCTGCCTCCTGCGGCTCCAGGGTCTGAGGAGTGCCGGGGATTTGGATGTTCAGATCATCCGGTGTGGATGTATTGAGTGTGGTTTTTATCTTTACCACTTACCTGGAGTGAAACAAGGACATTGAATTTTTTTTTTTTTTTCCCTTGTAATAATGTAATTCTAGTAGTGAATCAAAGGCAATTTTTTTTTACCCATTTCCTGAAGCCATAATTATAGGCAAATAACACTGTTTTTATCTGAAGTGAGAACATGTGTACATTGTGAGTGGTACTGGTACAACAGTGTTGATTTCATCTATTTCACGTGTTCTGATTTCCGCTGTCATTTAGCTTGTGCCTTAAGTGCTTATGGAGCAGCCTTTTATTTATATATTTTCTGAAAAAGGGCACTGCTATACTCTTGGAGAGGAAGCATTCCAAGAATTAAGTGGTTGTGGCTGTAGTGTGGGAGGATTAAAGCCCAGAGCTCACTTTCCCTGTACAGACACCGCGGTTCCTTGCCCTGGTCAGTGGTGCCGTGGAAGAGGCCGATAACTGCAGCGTCTCCCTTCACAGCCTGCCCCGAGATCCTGCTGGTGGCCAGGCTGCAGCATCGGGCTTCGAGTCTCTTGATGTGGGTCCCTCTGTTTAAAACCCCTCAGGGAAGAAGTGCGCCTGTGAATGCTGCCGGGAAGAGTTAATTTGTTCAGTTTTGAAATTAGGGCAATTTTTCTAATTGTGCTACTTCCAAGAGCTGTTCTGTTGTTGGTTTACCTTTCATCTACGGGAGGTTCTGCTTTTGAGAGGCAAAAAAGTTCTCTAGGGTTTAAACAGATCGGGTTTTGTTACACTGATTTCTGATCAGGTGTAATAGGGGGGTGGCCAGAGGTAATACCAGCAGTGGTGACTCTGGAAATCTTGGGGTAAACAAAGGCCTTGTTCACATTTTTTAATATTTGATTAAAGATAAGCGTGTGGATGATCCTAATGCAAATCCCCTGAACTAACATCTCTAAATCACATGCATCGCTTTTACAGTGGTCTCAAGAGCTTTCCCAGATTTTTGCATAAGAAAATCATGCAACACCAGGAAAACTAGTATCATGTGCTATAGACAGAATTTTACTTTTCATGTTTTGTTTCGTTATTAATGCTACTAATGCTAATAATAATTTTCTTAACCCTTATTCCAGGAGCTCAGAGATAGCTTCTGCAACAGTTCCCTCCCCATACAATTTTAACTTCTCTTACATGTAACTTCTTAGTTACTAATCGCTCTTTAAAAGACAATAATTAGAAAAAGTGAAAAGTATTTTCCTCTCTAAATTTTCCTTCTCTAACAATTAAGGAACACTTCAAGTCAACGAACCCCTGAACTCCTCTAGAATGAAGGTTGGGTTTTTTTGACAGATACGGATGACAAGAAGCCCTCTGATATTTCAGTTAGGAAGACCTGAGTTAGCTTGCAAGCACAGCAAATACTTCCCCTAGCAAATACTTTCTGTCTTACCTGGGCAACCTGGATTGCTACGCAGTGCTGTCTTGTAGCAGGCAAGGGCTCCTCTATAATCTTTCTTGTTGAAAGAAATGCATGCTTTACCTGTTGTACCATACCAGTTACAAATAAATCAGAAATATAAACAAAGTCGTTATAAATCAGAAGCTCATAAGTATAATTTTGTGCTGTGCCAATTTTCAAAAGTTACATTTGAAAACTAACAGAAAATTCAGACAACTACAACTTACTTCCTTTGATGGTGCCAAGTATATGAAAAATTCAAACACTGGAAGATTAAAGTTACATTTTCATGGTTTTCAGCAGAAACTTAAAATTCTGTCCTGGTCCAGAGGAAAGACACTTACTAAGACTAGATGAATTAGCAAACAAATTAAAATACGAGTGTTACAGCCCAGTGACCCCTCACTGCTGGTATCTTCACCTTTGACAGAGTATACAGCTTCCTTGGCATCATCAGGGATATAGAAGTAGTTGGACTGGATGTGTGCCCGCAGCTCTCAGAAGATGCTATCATAGCTGGCATTGTACTTCTTCCTAGCTCTTCCAGCTAAGTATACTTCTCAAGTTTAAAGTCATCTCTGTCACGTGTTTCTCATCAAAAGCGCACACTTCTTGATCACATTCTTTCTCTCTGCTCACATATGCACCCCCTTCTTAAGCACATAATTCATTCCAAAACTCAACTGGAGAGACCAGGTTTTTATAAAAATACCCCCAAACTCATACCGAGAAGGGCAGGCAGGGATATTATTTGGAGACTGGTTGAGCACGAAGTGGAATTGTGCATCAGCTTGGTTCATCTTACCACCTTCAAGAGGACAAAAGCAGGCTCTTGCCAACAAGTGATTCTAGATAAGGAAAAAAAAAATGCAATACATTTATTATTGTAAAACGTGAAGATTAGACTAGGTGAAAGATTAACTGGCTATGCTATACTGCTTTCTGTAATTATTTCTCTTACATCAGGAGGAAAAATAAAACAAAAAGGGTCTTTTCCATCCACTTCTAAAGTTCACATATTATCAAGCGAGAGCGCTACAACCAACCCTTCCTTCCCAACCCCCAAGTTGACTGACGTAGTTCTGTCCAGCGTCCCAAGCTGGAGGTAATTATTCCTGGTGGCACCACGCACATTTCAGGTACGTACAAGTTCTGCTTGTATGTGCTACACTTACAGACTCTAAAGCCTGAGCAGTTTCTGTCTTTGCTTTAGCACTTTCTTTAAAATCACTTCATAATTTACACATACGGATTTTTACCTAGTTTTTGGTTTTCCCTGATCATCCATGATCATTTTGTCAGCCATAGTATACAGCAAAGGAGCCTGTGTAATGAACTCCTTCTTGTTATCTCTGTTCTCCTTCCGAGCCTGCTGTACGCAGTACGCTGCCAGAGTATCCAGACATGTCATCTGATCTTTCTCCGGGTCTCTATAGTCCGAGTTACCATCTCTGCGTACAGCTTCACAAAGTCTCCTGTTTGTCCTTGTTCGTAGGCTTCCAGCTGTGTGACAGGGAGGTTTAACAGATGATGCTAACCCAGTGCGTAAGTAACATCTCAAGGTGATGCTTTAGGTGTCACGCAGGTTCTTCTCCAGAATGTAGGGACAAGTCAGACATACATGTAGGGATAATCAAAGGCATTCCAATACCGCCAAGTATTTTTCTGTCACCACCCCAACACTGAGACACAAGTCTTGGAGCGATTTATAAGTGAAGAACCAATTGTTTTTCCTCGGAACTACTTGGATTTTTTGCACATTTCACCGTACTTTCCATACACTTTTTTTTATGAAGAGCATAAACAAGGGCAAAAACCAGGGCAAAGATTTCATTAATATTTCCTTTGCCCTTAATAGAAATACTGCTGGAATATATAGCTACAGGTTGAACAGTACTTACTCCTAACATCAATTGTCAGAGATATTGGGGCTTTATTATTTGGGCACACTAATAACTTAAGGTCCTGGGGCTGGGATGGAATCTTTGTCGGGGGGGGGGGGGGGGGGGGAAATTCCCCTCAAGATGGGAACTGTTACTCTAGTGGATCTAATTGCCAGTTGTGAAGTAGGTCTATTTTCTGTAATTCATCCCAAGAGGAAGAAGTGAACTTGTAACAGTTTCAAAACTTGACATTTTTGCCAATAATTCTATATAATATCTTAACATGCATCTTGCTATTAATAATGGAAAACACTTTATTTTTTATCATCTTACATTGTCGGTGAGAAACAGAAATCAGATTCCTTTAAAACTCCACTGTAATAGCACCCTGCATATCTAGCTATTGAGTTATTTAAGATCTGCCTGTTCTGTGTTTCTGTCTAGCACTTGATGTGTTTATTTCCACATTTTTCTTAGAAGGTCAGGGCCATTTTGTTCACTTACTTGAGAAGTAATGTGGATGGATGCCATACTTGAAGACCATTTTCATGCCTCCTATCAACGTGTAACTTAAGTTTACAGTTAACTTAATCCGTGCAAGTAGAGCAATTGATTCTTAACTTGGCTGAGCATATGCCTAGCTATCTTCTTGAATTAAGGTCTCAGACTGGAAGAGACCCAGTAGGTGTTATCAGCCAGAAGCAAATGTTATTTGAAGATGCGAGGAGGTATTCTAGGCTCGGGTTCGCTAGATAATTTGGATCCTGTTTCCGCATATTGCTCTGAGTATATTTTCTTGCTCAACTTCTAAAGCCTTGTGGCAAGTAGATAAAGGTGGTGTGTGAGCAGCAATGAATATCCATTTTAAAGTGATTTAACTGACAAGTACCTGTTAACTGTAACTTCCCAGAAGCAGGTAACAGCATCTGGAAAGAAAAATAGTGTACAGTTGTAAGTTTTCAGGCATTCCTTACCCCTTCTCAAGGCATCTTTTACATTCAGTATTCCCTGGTATGTCAGGGTGGTTATACAGGGACATACTGGACTTAATATTCCCAACCCATGTTGTTAATGGAGTCTAGGCTACAGTTCACAGCGGGAGCAAGCTGCCAGGCTAGAAATACTCTATTGCAAACTGCCTGGAGACTCTTGGGTTTGTATATTACTAGAACAGTGTCTGGCATTCTCAGAGTGAGTAAGACTGAATAGCGTGAGGAATGAAGCTGGCCTCTCAGTAAGCTGCATATGGATGTCTGCCTGGAGTTCAGAGCTGATTTCACTTGCCAAAGGGCCGTAGTGGTGCTGTCAGTGTCTTGTAGTCCTCTGCTGCTGGAATTGCCATCCAGGATGCAGTATGTTTATCAGTAAAACTGTGTTTCTGTCTGCAAGCTCAGCCTGGGATGTAGAATCAAGTTGTGTCCTTTCCGGCTTGCACATCACCACTAATAAAGCTGCTACTGGAAGGTAGTCAAGAATTCTGTTGGTTCAGAAGCCAGTAAAGAAACTCCCAGAACTATGTTGCCTCTGCAAGTATGAGTAAAAGTTTATTTATATCAGCGACGTGACTATGCATGCAGCCAGACCCAGGTCATTTAAATGAAGGAAGATGCAACTTTCACAAGTTGCTCCTTGTTCTTACCGCACTGGGTAAAGAGGGGCTGCCACTGGCACCTCAGCAGATTATTTTGAGATTTTAAGGCGTACGTATGGTAATTCATAATGTGCTGGAAACACGAAACTTCCAAGAGAAACACTTTTAGCTAGTTAATAATTGAATACTGTCCAGGCATAAATCCTTGTGCTAATCAAATGTAACACAACTCCGGCAACAAACCAGGCAACTCATGTAGGCAAAGTGGGTAGACATGGTACATTTGACAGCTGTGTGACTTAAGCCTGGACAAAGTGGTATGTATGCCTCAGATTCTCACTTTCTCAGTCGTGCTTCTAATATTGAGTCCTTTTTTAACAGTGCCAAGCGTGGTTGTGTGTTCTAATGTAATCTTAAAGATACGTTTTCTTAATTTAGCTGTGCATTTTGTGCAGAAGCTGTACACAAGGAATACAATACCAGTACTCATCTGTCTGAAACTGTAGTGGTGGAAACCCTTCAACCCTTGTGGTGATGTTTCATTGTTTAACTTTGTGTTTAAGTTTTCCAGCGTGAATTTCCCTTGCAGATGTTTAATGCTGTTATGTCCAATTCAGCAGTACATAGAAAAAGATGTCTTTTTACTTTTCTTTAGGGTAATTTGTATTTTACCATGGGCATGTAAATGGAGCAGTCTGGTTCTTTGTAAACTAATACTGCTTTATGAGAGGCTTTTATACACCATCATAAGAGATGGGAAACCCATGAATCCTTTGAACTCATATACATGTGATTGGTAACACCACTTCTGCAAACATTTCTGCTGATATCTTAACTCTCAATATAAAAATACCTGTATTACTTCCCCTCAGAAAAGTGGTCATGGTGATTTCTAGTACACTATTATTACTCCTTAACTAGGGAATACAGTCAGTTTAATAGGATCTCTTATTGGCCATTGAGACTGTAGAATACAAAAGAAAAAACAAACTCATGCACAAACTCAGCAATGATATGTCTAAAATAAGACAAAACACTTGTGCAGAACACTTCAAAGATTGGACATTAGTGCAAGTAAGCATTGGAAAATTAATTTTGCTTAGAAATAGCCTAGAAGGATGATAGTTCTCTTTGGAGCTTTGTTCTATAGCTCGGAAGGCTGCTGTGAAGTAGCCTAAACTTTTATGTCATGAGGGAGAAGAGACCTTCTTTGACCCTGAATATATATATACATACACTTTCCAAACTCACCCGGTAAAGGTACTGATCACTTCTGCTCTTTGACATAAACCCAGAGATTCAGCCTGGTGGACTGATTTGAATACTAGAGGACAAGAACATACTGCAATTGTTTCCTTCATTCATTTGCAGAAAAACTGTTAAAACATTCATATAATATAGCCTGACAATGTTTCGGCACAAATAATCAAGCAGTATAAACATCAGCAGAGGGCAGTATTGAGGTAGAAACAGAATAATCCTAAAGCAAAATAAAAGGAAGTGTTGCCATGTGTTTTCAGTTTTCCTCCATAGAATCACGGAATAATTTATGACGAAAGGGGTCTCTGAAGGTCATCGGGTCAATCTGTGTCTCAGCCAAATTCAAAGTTAGATTCAGTCAGTACTGTCAGGGTAATGTGTCTGCATTGTTGGGCATTCTATAGAACCTGCCATCAGATTACTTTTCTCTCCAAACCACTCTTACGGGCACTTGGTGAGACTGGATGCAAATCATGCCCAGTGCTGAAGTGTAGTTATTTTGTCTGAATAACACTAGAAGAAAATTGTTTAGCCGTTTTTGTTTGCGAGGTCAGGAGATTTTTTTTAACAATTGCTCTTGCGTGTTCTAATCAGCTTTCATAGTAATAGCCAAGCATCTAAAAAAAAAACCAGTCCTAGGAGTGTTTTGTCTGTTAGTTCTGCAAGGCAAGATTGACCAGCATGGTTGTATCGATGTAACTTCTGTTGAAACATGTCTTATTGGGGTTTTTTTTAAGTACAGTTTATATAATATTTGCGACTCAATAGTATGTTGTTTTTTTTTTTTTTTTACTGCACCTTTATTGGAGAGCTGAGATAGTGACAAGAAAAAATTGTAAAAGTGAATATTGCCCTCATGTTTAAAAACTTTCTTTTCAAGATGTGTCGTATTGAATTTGTGGATGGATTTATAGAAATCGGAGGCTTCTCCAAATCAATGTTTTATTCAGGAAATTTTATTATTTTTTTTAATATAAACAGCCTGTCGTCATTACCTGAATTAATTCCAGTTCCTTTTTTCTATCTGCTTGCTTATATTGGGCAAAATTTTATTGGCTAAAAGGGTAAACTGTTGAATTTTGTAGGATACAGAATTTTCCTTTAGTTTATTCAGTTCTGCAGTGCTCTTAGCGAGTGTATTTGAGGTGAAATTCCAGACTTGCGAGCTGTGGAACAAATGTCTGTTATAGAATACTGAACACAGTGCTGTGATGGGGAGTTTACTGATACTCATGTCACATAAAACCGTTAAATGCACTAATAATTTGTATAACTGACTCTAAGACGGATGTTTTACTACTGTCTGCAGTCTGAGAAGCAGTGTTGCTCCATCTCAGTCTCTGGTTTTCAATCTGTTTTTGACAAACAGTTACAATGTTTATTCAGATAAAATATTTGTGATTCTGCATATTAAATAGAACTGCTGAAAAGGAGAACATGTGGGTTTTTAGAATTCTCCTAGAGAATTTTCTAAAAATGCTCCTAGAAAAGTGAATACTGAGAATCCTGTGAAGTCCCTTCTATGGGTAACACAGATGTTTGCCTACTCTCGTTGATGGCAAAGTGAAACAGCTCATGACGAGGTTGTTGTCATGGTAAAAGCACTTTTCCCTCCCAGTTAAATCAACAAGGTTTGAAAGCTGTTTAGCTAAAATTCTAGCTCTTCTCAGCTGGCTAGCTACCCCCTTCACGTGAGCAGTGGGGGCTAGTTACGTCGACAGTTGAGATTCCTGGCAACTCTCCAGATGAATTAGTTTAAACTAGCTCAGGGAAATGGCCACAGAAGCCACATGCATTTGGAAGTGTTGCTGTGTATATATCCTTGCAAGAGAAAATACCAGTGGATGTGGACTCTAGTCAGTGAGGGCTAGGAAGTGCTGCAGGGACCTTAGGGGGATCCAGACTGGCCCTGAACTGTTCTGTTACCAGTGCCCGGCAGAGCTGGAGTATGGGATGTGTTTCGGTTGTGATCAGAACTTTAGCAGGGATTAGATGATGTTTTATAAGCGTAGTTACGCTGCTTCAGGGCCCGCCCAACTTGGGTGGGCAGAGTTTGCACATCAGCACTGTGCTTCCCAGCATCTCTGGTTCCTGAAGCAGCGTGAGACTCCTCTTTCTGCTATTGTTAAAATATCTCATTAGTGTAAAACTTGGAGACACGGCCAAACAAGTAGACAGTATATTTTGGTCACAGATAAGAAGCTTTTGTCTTTGATGCATGGAAATTCTTGGCATGTAGTAATAATATGAAGTTAGAAAATGTGTTCCGAATTAGTATCTTTTAAAAAAAAAAAAAAAAAAAATTCTGAAGTTTCAAAACGCTGAAGATCTCTGTTTTTTGATTAGGTAACTTCAGAAAATTTTTTTTCTATTTCATTTCAGTATATTTTGTATTAAATATGCAGATAAGTAATACTAGTTGTAGAACACGGGTAGGCATAAACATCAGTGAAGGTAACGTGAGAGTTGAGTGTGATGGAAGATGATGGCATGGAGGTGAGAAAATACTTCTGCAGTGAGTTTTAAATGGTGTACAGTGTGGAAGACTTGGGGCCATGCAAGGCACAGAGAAGGAAAGATCAGTTTAGGACAAGTGCTAGTGACAGTACTGACCTTCCTGAGCACTGACTGAGACTGTGTAATGGCCGGGCCTTAAGCAACACGGAATTCCCAACTTGGCCGTCCCAGCAGTGCTCCTGTGGGAAGGGCCCCCACTGTAAACTTGTGTCTCCTGCAGAAAATACGGCTCAGAAGGGCCAGCAGGGACAGTGATGAGGGACTGAGCAAACCTTAACAACATGGAAGTTATGAACGGCCTCTGTTGAAATAATGGCCCTTCCCTCCCCAGGTACAGCGGTGAACAGCGCTGGAAGCACTAGGCCGTTCTGCACTCCTGACAGTCTGCCCGGCAGTGAGTGTTCGGAGTGTGCCTGCTGAAAAGGGATGCACGGTCACGCCTTGTGTCATCCATTAGCTGAAAAGAGTTGAGTTCTGTGAAATTATGTGGGGAAGTGGCTGGATTACACCTGGTAGACTGCAAAAGGAGCATATCCCTAGTGCTTTCAGAGGTAGGTCCTAGATCTACAGAAAACCAAGTCATGATTTTAGTCACCACCTTGAGAAACCGCTTATTCTGATGGATGAGACTCAAGTACGTAACATTGGATTGATGTAACGTTCTGTGTTTTGAGGTTCCTCTTCCTCCCCCCCACCCCAGAGCCCAGCATGTTGCCCTCAAATGGCTGCCAGGCGGTTTTGTAATTGCAAAATGAGATTCTATCATGTATACTCTTACCAAAAAAAAAAAAAAAGGTTGCACATCATTGTCTGGTTTCACATGACAAGCTTTACTTCACCTTTGTAGGAAATTATCGAGAGAAATTGGTGATCTTTTCTGTTATCTTAATATGGCACATTTAATTGCAACTCTTTTGGTGACTTTTCCAGGAGGATGACCAATTGCTCTCTTGCTTAGTTTATATTCTGTTACCGTTCTAATGGGATGAGTGAAGAGAAGAGGATATTGTTTAATTTTCCTCTCCTCTGCAGGGCTTTGGTTTGTGACACTTCTCTGTGAAATTATCCATATGTTTCCTTAGTAATTTTCAAGGAAGAGTTAAGTTCATTATTATACAGAAAAGGATGACATCCAAGGTGCCTCTTGTTTTGGCATTGTTTTGAATTTTGTTCCAAAAATTTTGTTTAAAAGGATGTTTAAATGCTTCTTGTATTATGGAACACATTAGAGTGAATTTAAAATTCTTCCTCTCCCCAAATTTATTCTGAACCTTTTTTAACAACAACAACAACAAATTGTGGGGAGGGGGAATTTCTTATAAATGCTTGTAAGGGTACTTATAAACATATGCTTCTTGGATTCCTGGAATTGGAAGCAACTGTATATTGTGCATCTTCCCAAATCCGTGTAGCTAATTATCTACAATAAACTCTCTAAAAGCAAACAGATTAGATCGGTATATCTCATAAGAAAAGTTTTATGCGGGTGTTCCACCTCTGATCTGGAAACAGAATTGGTAGGAATTTTCCATTTATTTTGGAAAGACTAGCACTGGTAGTGGGGGATTATCTATGGGTTCTGTTATTAGTGACGTGTAGACAGAGCAGCTGTGTAAAGGAAGGAAGCAAGCCTTTTGCCTTTCATTTGTTCAGTTTGTTTTTTCAGAAATGGTAGAATTTTAATAGCTATATTTCAGAGGGTGAGAAGGTGTGTCTGTACTTGGTTCTGTACAACGCCTGTTGTAATGGGCTTCTGAGCTTGGTTAAAGTCTGTAAACCCTACTGTATTCTTTGGGTCAAGTTATTAACCAGTAACTCGGCTCACAGATATTTAATGGCATTTTTTGCAACACTAAGTAGGAATGGAGGTTTAGTACCGAGCAGATGGTACAGCACAAACGAATAATTGGTGAGTTGATAGTCTTCAAGTGATCTATTTTTAATTTTTTTTTTATTCCTGAGACTCTGTAAAAAGGAAAGAAATAAACCAGAAATTCTGTATTGGTTGAATGTCTGGACTACCTTACATTGCCACGAGGCAGTAAGCTTGGCTTTTATGGACTGCTGATGGCCAAATCAGTTGTTATGTTTTTTCACGTTTTTTCCATCATTTTCTCATGTCTACGTTTGAAGGTGCAGAAAGAACACCCACCCAGGGACCATCCAGCAAGTATGCTGTAGCTTGACTTGGCCGTCCAAAGGCCAGTGCTAACCCTGCTTACTTGTGAAGAAGGTAGGACCATGCTCAGGTAGTGCTTAAGCCTGCTGTAACTCATTTAGTGCCTCTTTTCTGCCGAGGCACTCGTGTGTTCTGTACAGTATGTGTCCTGGGTGACATCAGAGCAACCAAAACATTCTGTGTCATGGAAGGGATCAATATTTTGGAGGCAAGATTAGGAGTACAAGATGCTTTACGGTCTGAGTGAGAAAGGGCTTTGTCCAACATTGTGGAGTTACTGCATCCAATGTTCTATGAGGTGCTGCAAGCAAACGCTGTATTTGCTTGAAAAATAGAAACCTACTACTGAAGGGATGAAGGGGGAAAAAGCACTTGGAAATGGATTCAATTCTGTGCTGAAAGTGTAAATGCTGCACCTTCTTGTTCCGCTTATGAAATGCGAACCAGTTGGTTAAATCAGTTTTTTAAATGCAAAACTTCTTACTTGAAGGTGGGTTTGAGGCAGTGCCCGTGCTGGAGGGTAGGAAGCGACAGGCAGCTGCTCCCGCAGGCAAGAGGCCGGAGCCAGCAGTGTGGAATATACAGAGCAGGGGCATCGGTGGTATTGTTTGTCTGGACCATGTTTCCTCCCTCCTTAGGTCAGGTCTGAGGAATGAGGCTGGCTGAGGTTTGAGAAAGAGAACTTAAAGTAGCTTTGTTTCCCAGATGCAGAAAGCTTGGAAGAAGGGGACAAAAAACCAGTAGCAGACAGTTCTCTGAAGAGGGATGGGAGGGTGAGTCTAGTTTCCTGTGGCAGGCGGAGGATGGGAAATCCTACCTCATATAGAGGAGTGATGGGGGTGGGCAGGAAAAGTCTCCCAAGGACAGAAAGCTTTGTGCAGGTGGAGGGTGGTGGAGCTGGCTTAGTTACTGTTCTGGGAGGTTTGCTCCCTTTGTTTTATAGTGGCCAGATGTATTTGGGAAGCCGAAGGCTTGAGTTTTCTTAGGCCTAGAAGTTTAGGTCTGTTCTAAGATGAGATCTGTCATACCTATTTTGTTCTTGTAAGTGTTCATGTTTGCATGAAAATAATTGGATGTAAGTGTTATGTGTGAGCTTGTGACAGTCTGTGCCTTGCCCCATGTGTCGCGGATGAAAGTATTGACACGGTAAAGATTTAGAAAAATAATCTAGATTTTTAAATAACTAACAACTATTTGTCAATACAAAATAACTCAGACAGAAAAGCGACTTATTCAGGTTCTAAAATGACAATATTCACTCTAACTTACTTAACGGTACCTTAATTTATACACATATGTACATGCGCATACACAAACCACACATATACGTACAGAAACAAAGGGGTTTGGGTTCGGTAAAATGAACCCAAAAGGGACAAGCACACAGGAACAAGGGTAAGGGTACGTACCCGCACACACACACCCCCCAATAAACAGGTGAAATAGAAGCTAGCTCAAAGAAAATTTCCCTCTCGAGTTTAGAGCAAATACTCCCAATGCCTTGGCATTCCTCAATGGGCGATAACTGAGACTCGAGCGGGGGGACTTCGCCCTGGCCTTCCGTCTGGAGCAGACGACACCTTAAGGGTTTTGGTACCTGAGAGGCGTCCCAGCTCCGGGGAGATGCTGGTCACAGGCCGCTGCGATCCAGGAGAGCTCAAAGGGCCTCTCTGGTGGTCGCAGTTTATAGGGTCCAAGATAATTGACTTCTGTCAAATGCTATCTGGTGCCTTCCGGCAGCTGCACAAGAATTTGAATAACGTGCAACCCTGTTATTGTTCCATCTGACCACATCCCAGGCACAGGGGTGTCAGGCCACCAGGAGATGATGGGCCAGTATAACCCTTTCCAAGCAATTGGGAGGGGCAGGAGCCAGGCTCCTCAAGGTTATCAGTCCTTATCTCCATAGATTGGTGTATGGCTCGGGGGAATGTGGATGGAATCACACCTGGCACCAAGCAGCCCAACAAGGACGGCAGGGAGGGGTAGGAATTGCACCACCACAAGGAATTAGGTGCCATTTAGGACTGGAAAAAGAAGAATGAAATTGAGTATTATAAAGTATAATATTATGAAAATAATTTCTGCTGTAATTATGTGGTCATAATTTGGAAGAGATAGAGGAGGTGGAAGTTACCACAGGAGAATACTCTGTGGTACCATATGGTACGGTCATAAGCAAACAAATAAGAACTGAGGATTCATTAGACAAAATGTTTTCAGGCAGGAAACCAGTATGTTACTGTGCACTGGCACACTGAGTGCTGATTGCTGATATTCAACAAAAATTAATTCAAACTCAAAAGTGTAGAAAAAGGCTATGAATATTATCTAGGGATTTGAAGGGGAGAATTAAAAGAAAGTGACTCATTTATCTTAATAAAACACAGGCAAAAAAAGGAATGCAGTTGCCTTCAGTACATATTTTGTGGCTGTATCATGGATCTAGATGATCATATTAACACAAGAAGAAAGCAATAAACAGGCCTTATAAAGTGATTGTGAATAAGTTCAGTCTGGCAGTGATTAAGTTTCTGAACTTCAGAGGACTAAGGTTCTGGAACAGTCTTCTGAGAGCTGTATGGGCCAACAACCTTAGCATGAGATTTTTAAGGTGGAGTTGCATCTCTTTTTGAAAAGCTTCTGTCTGAGAGCAGTGGAGTAGGCATGGTTGGGGTTTTTTTGGTAGCACAATTTTCTTCACTTTGAGGGTAAATAAACCTTTTCTCTCAAATGGGTGTGCTGTGTAATACTTACTTGAAACAGGGAAACTTTTTTTCAAAGGTCTACATTTTGGGCTTTTAATCATAGACTTCCATTATGGCTAAGCAATAATGCTTCCAAAATAGAGCATTATATTTCATTTTTAACCTGGGGATGCATTGCTGAAAATATAACACAAAGGATAGTCCTAATGTGTTACAGAAGACAGTATTAAAATCTTCTGATTTCTGTTCATCCCATTTTCAGGGATGTGGAAAAAAAAAAAAAAAAAGAAAGGCAGCAGCATGCTGTTTGTGATGTGATCTGTGAAGGGACTTTGGATTCTTGGAGTGCTCTATAAAAAACATACCTTTTCTCCTCCCTGTTCTGCCTTATTTTTAGGGGAAGGTTGGGAGGAGAGGTACCGTGGAGCAGTTTTTAACATACGGTACTCTAAAACTGAGCCTGTTAAGCTGATACGATCCACGACATGGCATGGAAAGAAAGGTGGGCATGCTCAGCCTTTGCGCAGTAGATAGTTTTAACAGGCTAGGTGTTTGTTGTGCTCCGTGCTGAAAACTGAAGAGAGAGCATGCTTAAACATTTTCATGGTAATTTCTGCTTATAATTTTCCATAAATATCTGAGTTAAAGGTGACCTTGCATCCAGTAGAAGGTAATAGTCTATAGGCTGTACACAATCAGATGGTGCAGACTGAAACTCAGAGTAATCTGCCTTTTGTTTCTAGGCTGGGGAAATAGAGCAGCGTGTAGCTTGGCTTCCACCGGTGAATGAAGGGAGGGCATACCAAACTATTTCTGATGTTCTTTACTTCTAAGCCCTAAGACGGGGAGCAGTCTCATCCAGATTGCCTTTACTAAATCGCCTGTGCAAAGGTTGATGCGATACTGGCTATGGCTTGAGGTGTCGGATTATAGAAAATTGTAGAAAACTTTCTCTTTCAGACTTTATTGATTCATCTGAGGATGACCAGGCAAATGTTCTGGGATTTGAGTTTCTAACTGGTTCAAAAACCACCCTTCTTGCTTCAAAAACAACATGTAAGTGCTGTTAGTACTAATGTAAAAGAGGCTTGATCATCAGTTAATGTATATACCAAATGAGAATGTGGGTCGGTCACTGTGTGAGAACACAGGAGTTTCAGAGCGTTAACCAACCATTGCTTATCCACTCTCAAGTTTCTAATTCTGTTACTAAGAAAGGCGCAAAATTTTAAAACAAAAAATCATCCTCAGAATATAGTACGCTACAGTGACAATTCTCTGAAGAAACTGGATTTTCAGTTTTTATTAATGAATTAATACTGTCACTGTAGTAATAAGAAACCTCCTTTTTCCCTCAAAGGTATTTCAACACCTGTGTTGGGAAGTAGTCATCTACTGGAATTTTTGAAAGGAATTAAAAAGCTGGTTTCTAACTCTTGGCTGACTCAGTAATCCTTGACTTTAATTAGGCATCAGACCCTACTTGCTTGCTTCTCTACATCTAAGTAAACGCCTGTCCCTATCTTCAGATGCCTGTATATCTTTGTAAGTGTAGGAGTAGGGATTCAATATCCTTCGTATTATGTTTACAGAAAGTATGAACATGCGTGCAGATCTGCTGTTACCTGGTCCAGTGTCCCCTGTATAGGGCAGTTTGTGAATAAAGTGGTCGTGTTCCAACCACAGACCGTGAGTCTGTGCTCTTGAAAAAAGATGGGCTCTCTTCATTTTGGAGGGTTGATGGTCTTGCCCTGTGTAACGACTCAACTCACTAAACTCTTTCTTGCATGTGCATTGGAACCAAATCAGGTCAAATGTGTTCAGCATTTTCAATGCCAGCAGAGCACAAAGTCTTCGTTTAATACAGCAGACTAACAGATGGAAAAGCTAGAATACCTAGTGTGCATTGCAGAGAGTTCAAATGGAACACTGTGAATACTTTATGAAAACTGTTTTGAGTGAGAAATCAAAATCGTTTGTTGATCTGACATTCTTTTGACACAAAAATGTCAGCCTCACAGTCTCACTGTTTTTTAAAAAAATGAATATTCATGATGGCTTATACGTATATTGGTGGTGTCTGCTGTGAGCTATGAGATAATGTTTAATACCTTTCTCTAATGTAATTGAAGGTGTTAAAACCAGAAACAATCTGGAGAGTAACTTTCATTGTACCAAGAATCACTTCACATTTCTAAGGTTCAAGTCCATTTGTATTGGTCTGTATATGCATTATTTGCATGTTATTTTAGTGTTAGTTTGTTTTTAATATTTATTGAAATAGTAGATCTTAAGTAGACGTGCAAAGATAGTTTCTAAAAAGTAAAGAATTGAAAGGATTTATAAATTATTTTTTTCTGGATTACAATTTAAATCTTTCATTTGGACTTTGTTCTGATGCTGTGTAAGGGACAAATTTGTGTCTGTGTAGTGAATGTATTTTAGCTTCTAGTGAGGCTCTAACTTTTAATTCCCCCACCCCAAACCCTCAAGCTTTTCCTCTGAGGTTTGTTTATTCACTGGATTGGAATGACGCTTGCAGTCTTACTATAAACTTTCCCACACTGCTTTACTTGTGAAGTTCACTTTACAAAGCAGATTCAAAACCTCTGTTTCTCTTAGTGTGACTACTCCTTTCTAGTGTCTGGGAATCCTGACTTTAGAAAACAAATGAGTTGGTCCACCTTCTATGTTAGCAGCCTATTTCTGCATCCTCTTCATGCATTGGATTGTGTTGGTTACAGAAATTTTTTTTTTTTTTTTAAATGATAAAAGGTTTGATACTCAAGCATAATTCAGAATATTTTTACGAGCAGAGACTATCCATAATACAAAAGCATTGTTCGGCAGAATTTCATGATACCGAAATGATTGTGCTTGAGTGGACAGATCGTCTGTGGAACTAATGAATGCAGATGAAATAATGTATTATTTGGGGGGTCCTTACTCTGCCATGTAATTTCACGCTGAGCTTATACTTTGTAAAAGCGCTTATGCAACATTATCCTCATGGAAACGTTCTTCAAAAAGAAAATTGTATGTGTAGATAAATACCGACTAGAACTGGAAGTAACAGTGTTTCAGAGAAGTTAAGAAGTTCATTGGGACTGATCAATCCTTATTTCTGGTTTTCCATGAAATAAGTTAATCTTGGACAATGGAAGAAGACATCTTTTTCGATATCCCTTATCAAATGAACCTTAAGTTCTGAATGGGAAGAACTGCATGTAGGAATGAAAGTTGGGTTTCACTGCTGAAGCTGCAAACTGGAATGACATCTGTTTCACATTTCTTTTTAACTGTATTAGCTAATCCCTTTGGAACAGTGTAGTTACTGCAGCCTGTCAAGAGGACTGCTGCAAAGAAACCCAGCCTAAAGTTTATTCTGACAGTTAATATATATTAAAAAGAAGCTTGCCCCATGTAGATTAAGGTTTGAAGGGGTTTTTTGCTGATTTTTTAAAAAACTGTTAAAACTTTAATCAAAGTTTAAAGAAGGCTTGACTGCTAATGGTGTCTGGGTTTTTTTCTCCTGATGGGGGCTTCCTAGCTGAGAAGTGAACCGAATCCTCAATATTTCCTTCAAATAACCTACTGGGAGGGCAGTTCTTAATGCAGGTTGTGCTAGTTGGACAACCCCTTGTAGCCTCCTGCTTTTCTGTTTGAGAATTTTCTGAAAATCTGTTGTCATTTTCTGTAACAGAGTTTATTTCAACAAAAAGCTAACACAAGTTGCTAAACTATAATGAAAGCACAGGATGAGCAGAAGCATGGGTATTTCTTTTTTTTTTTCACTGTATTTTTGTTTAAAGCGTGTGTTTAGTACAACTTAAGACTCTCAGGTTTGTACAGTTTCTAAATCTAATTTGTCTTTTTTGAGAACTGGCAGATCATGTAAAGCAAATTACTGCAATGCTCTCTACTCCGGCCACGTTAAATTAGATTGTGTTTGTATTGGCCAACAATGTGTGGAAACTGAATATGCATTTTGGAGGAAATGAGTTTTATCCATTTTAAACCGTTAATGTATTCGATCTGTCAGTTATAAATGGCATGACTGTTGATTTGGCCTGAAAACATCTGAGCTAATTTCCCTCAAGGAAAAAAATCACTTAAGGCAAAGTATGATGATGCATGCAACTAAGTCCAGCGATTACATTGTGAGTGTATAAAAGATGGATATAAGTTTGAATGTTATCTTTAGCAGATGGTGTTCTGTTTTTAAATAAAACTTGCTTCTTTCCTGTTACACTCTAAACAGAATTTGTCATTTTGTCTTTGGTGAAATACGTATCATGGGAATGATGCCAGCGGTAATGTCAAACAATCTTGAATTAATAATGTTGAGAAAATTTTAAATAAGTACATTCAAGTTCTGAAGAATTCTGGTTAATTTCATTTACTGTGAACCTTGTTAACAGGGCAAAAGAAGAACTATTTTGTATCGAGACACAGCAACTCTTTTTTCCTCATAGCTGCATTTCTGTCTATCCTTTTGGATAAGGTATTGGTAGATGAGTAATGAAAAGAAATAAGGAACTGTTTGAAAGTGGTTATCTGAAAAAAAAAAAAAATAAAAATTTAAAATGCTGCTGTGATTTTCCACAATGTTTACCTCTCAACATTCAGTTAATTCTGATTTCCTGGAAACTGAAGAGAGGATTATACAACTGTGGACTAGAAACAACAGAAATAAAATCTCATCCCCCTAGTTCGATAATTTGAAATTCACTGAAGTGTGATTGATGAGTTAAATGGATTTGCTGGGATGGATGACACTGGCTAACAGGACTTGTTTGTTCACTTCAGTTTATATTAACACTTTAATTTCTTTACTAAGCCACTTGTACAAAGCCATAGCGCGTAGATGGATAAAAATCACCTTCTACTAGTATTAGCTTTATCTAGAGTGAAGCACAGCACTGTCAAAACTGAGTATTGTTGTCTGTCGCTAGTTAGCGTAATAGAGTAATACTTTTCTTACTAGAAGATATCCTAGAAAGTGGAGATACAATAAAAAATACAGATTGTATTATCAAAGAACTCACTGTTTCCAAAAGACGTATAGACAAGATTTTAGGTGGATTGAAGTTGGCTTGTTACCACTGCTGTCAGATGCTTAGGATGCTGTGCTTCTGTCATTGTCCAAAGTGTATGGAGCCTGGTTTTGCCTCCAACCCTGAGAAAAGCTCACTAAGGTTGAGTTATGGCAGAGAATTGCAGACGGCCTGTTGTTATGGCTTAATATCATCCAGTATTTCTCTTGTTTCCTTATGGTGGTTCTTCGTAGCTTTTTGTTCTTCATGAGCAGGCTCCTGCGCTGAAGCAGTCCTGAAGAAATAAATACTTTCCTTTTGTGCAATAAAATTGCCTAAGTTAGGATAAAAGAGAGAGTACAACAGACATCAATAAAATACAAGAATTTCTTTAACACTAGTGAACATATATCTCTTCCAAAAATCTTTCCTAGATTTTGGATACAGTTAGCAAGTTAAATTTGTGTGTTATCTAAACTGCGTTGCATAGTGAATCTATGTGGTTTAAATGTGTGTTTATTAGTTGTGTGTTTGTTTTCAGAGAATGGTATAGAATCCAGAGTGATCAGTTAGAAGACCTTTGGCTAATAACAGAAGAGCTCACGCTTTGACTCAGAGAACATTTCAAGAAGCAAAACTGCAAAGATTTTGCATGTACCTTTTCTGGTTCAATTCCTCTGCAAGAATATTTTGAACTAATTGATTGACATTTTGAGGTACGTCACACACTATGTGAATCGTTAATGTTCTAGTTTAAAAAATGTTTGTATGTTAGTACTATGATGAATCAGATTATAACTATAGCTGTAACTGTGTCGCTTTCAGACTAGAAGGTTGTATCTAAGGTAGTGCTGGAAAAAAGGTCATTTAGTTTTTAACATACGGAATACGCCTTGCCTCTGAAACAGCCCTTGTGATGAGCAGAGCACGAGTAGCTAGTGCGCAGCCTGCAAATGAGACAAATTGTGGTACTGAGAGTTGCCTTTCTGCTCGCTGTCTGTACATAAGCTGTGGATTCTTCCTTCACTAACATCATGTTAATTCTAATATTTTTTCTAGTATTTGTCCTAGTTTTAGGCTGGTTTACTCTTCTGTACTAGTGAAACCATAATTATTTTTCTTTTTGTTCAATCATCCTGGTAGTTCTATAAAAAGTCCCTTTAGATTTTAAAAAACTGACTATCCCTGTAGAAGTAGCGTTGGAGGCTTGAGGAAGTTTACCAGACCAGATATAAAATAAACTTAATTACTTTTTCCTATTTGGTCATGCAGATGACAAAGAAAAATCTCCAGTATTTCAAATGGCTTGTAGAAATACTTAATAAAATAAAATATATGCACTCTTCCCCCCCCCCCACCTTTCCAGAAAAAAAAAAAAAAAAAAAAAAAGAGAATTGCTGTTTGAAAATGCCTGTTAAACTCATATAATGGGCAAAAGCAGCAACGTATGTATGTAAGAGTGAGAAATTCTATTGGAAATTCTATTCTTTCATGCTGCCAAATTTTCTGTGAGGTGGAGCCATCACCACGCAGAAAGATGGAAGTTGTGGTTGGGATTTTCTGGGATCTTTTTCAGGAGTCAGCCTAGATCCAGGTCTGTCTCTGAAGCTGATGAGTTGTTGTTCTGTTAGTCTTTCAACAAATTTGGAATTCAAAAAGTTTGGTGTGGTGTTGGTTTTTTGTTTAGTGACTGGTATTGTAGAAATACCTTAAACATAGGCCTCGTTAGATTGTATCCCAAGCTTAAATACGTTGAAATTTGAAATATAGGTGTAATTGCTGGAATGTTAATTTAGGATCTAATTGCGTTGTAGCTGGTTATTTTGAAGTCTCTGAATTTTGCAATAATTATCAGGTATAAAAGTATCAAGTGCTCTCTCGAGGGGATCCTAATGCTTCCGTCCCTTTTAGTTTCAACACAATTTTTTGGCAAGCTTGGAAGAACGTTACCTGAGATGTCCCTTTTTTCTTCCTACTTCTAGAAAGCTGCACAGTGTTTCTTTTTCTCTTAGCTTTCCTGAACTGTCCTTCATAATCATCTACCGACAGAATGGTATATTTGCTTATTTTTAAATGTAATGTTTTTTAAATTTAGGAAACTTAATATTTCTGCTTGTTTTGGGGCACTTTAAAATGGATGTGTGTCATAATGCTCACATCTGGAAAGCTGTGTGTCTTAACGTTTCTTGTGATAACATGCTAGTTACAGCATGACAGCTGTACAGAGGAGTCACAGCTGTTTGAAAGACTCACCTTTATTTAGTGCATTTTGTGTTAGAGGCATGACCTGGAAAATGGTTCTGTGATTAAAAGATAAAATAAGAGTTCTTATTATCTGGGCATTTGATGTTCGGTGGTGTTAAGTTTTGCGACCACTTCAGGAAAGTTTGTTGCTCTAGCTGATCGGTATATATAAAAAGAAAAAGGATTTCACTTCAGAAAAAGACAATCATTCAAACAGTGCAGAATTCAGTACTTGTATTTCTGCGTAAGGGAATAACCGTTTACTTTCCACTGCAATAAGTACCAAGTCCAGTACACTGTGTGTATCTGTCATAAATAGCACACAAACCCAAGAAGAAGTCTTGAGATCCTGGTGGTGAAATGTCACTCTTGTTATTAGGCATGCTGATGAGATATTTATACATTTTCACAGTTTATTGTGGCTGTTGACAATTAGTTTTGGTTTCAGTGCAAATAATAATTCCTGAAAGCGTTAGTAAGCTGCATGAGGAGTGTAAAATACGAACCTGGTATAAATGACGTTAACATTTGAATAATACACACTCCCAGAAATGTTCCTGTCACTCTCCTGTTTCATTTGGAATGTCCATACATAGTGTATAGGACCCTTAACCTGAGTTCTTGAAAATGCTTAAATTGCAGCTACGTTTGAATGCAGAAGAATTTCAGGAGCTGTTATCCAAAAGGGCTGTACAGTTTCGAGCTATTGAGCGGCGATTGCTGACACGATTCAAAGACAAAACTCCCGCTCCTCTTCAACATCTGGACACCTTGCTAGAAGGAACATTCAGAGAGGTCAGTACAGCTTGATTACGAGCCTAACCTTTCTTTATGTTGTTGGTAAAGCTTAGCTTAAAGCATATAAGCTATACTTTCCTGGTTACATTTACCATCCAAGAGACCAGGAAGCAGTAATTTGTTAAACCTAATATTCCCGGTAACTTTCCAGCTGATTCGCAATAGTTTTATTTAATCTGTGACCACAGAATCTTTACTCCTGGGTCACACCAGCTTGACAACACATCATTCTTTCCTAACTGACGTTGGTAGTGTAAATATTTTATAGTTCATAGCTTGTGTAAATATTTTACGGCACACTGTAAACTGGTGGAATGGTTTGGCTGGTGAAACATTCACAACAAAATTGTATGAGGCTGACCAAGTCCTTCCTTATGGGGATTTTATGTTCTAACCATTTCAGAATGTGATAGCTGCAGAAGAACAATGTTTTAAAAAAAATCATTCCTAAACCATCCCCATGCTGGAAATATGCAAGGAATAAAAGAAACTTTTCTTTCTTTTCTTGCCTCAGCCCTGCATTGCTTATAATAACACTTGTGTCATGATGTGTCCCCTTTGCTAAGAAGTTACTTTATATGTTTTGTGCTTTTCTGTTGGAGGATCTGATTTTACCTTCCAACACGCCTTGTTAGAGAAGCTGAGTCACAATGAGATTTCTTGCTGGAATAAAAGACTTACCTTTATGCACTGTAGTAAAATTGAAAAACTAAGCAAAAATATTTTTCCTTACTGCTTGCTCTAAGAATATATTTCTTTAAATTGGAGAAAACTGCCTTTCCCTGTACGATTATATGTGAGTCAGGTTTGCCTTTATTTCAGTCTTTACAGTGAAGGAGTTAACTATGAGATAGTCTCAGTTTGGAAGTGGGGCCTTTTTGGTTACTTCAGGAAATACAAGGTATTGTTGTGTTAGATAGATAATTCTTTAACACTTAGAAATGGCATGTCTAAAGAAGCCCTAAAGATAAACAGAAGTGAGTCTTCTCTGTGCAGAACTGTTACCTTTAAACTTAAAAGCAACTGGGGTGTGCTTGACAGTTTTCTTGCCGTTGAATGGAAAGATGAGTTCCGAGAATAGGACAAAAATCAGGTAGCTGAAATAGAGGCATATTGCAGAAGCTTATTTCAGTTCTTCAAGATTAGATGGGTGCTTTTCTTAATAATTACTGTTGTAAGCTTCTAAAATTAGAATTAGTGTAGTTGAGAGGGGAATGAGGAAGAGGATTTCTTTCCCGAGAACAAATGCTTGCATTTTCCCAAATTTGTTAAAACTTTATTTTAGGCGAGCTCACATTTTTTCTTGGTAGATTGTAATTTTCTTTTGTTTGTGTGAATCCCCCTGTAACAAAGAAATGTTGTTACTGTTACTACAAACAAAAATGTAGTATAATAGTAATTACCAGAGAGACCCCGCTGCTGCGTATGATTTGCAAGTGAGAGCTGGGGTAGGATTTAATATTGTCTCTTTGCTGTGTGGGTGAAATGAGATTGCTTGATGATGTATTTCCTATATTAGAAAAGACCTTGTTTTCTTTAATTCAGTTTCATCTTCTGTCTTTATTTGATCAAAAATATCTAAATGCAAATAGTTGAAGTATTCATAATATGGTACATGTGTTTTCAGTAAAGCAGTAATGAGGCTGGATAAATACAAAGAGTGTAAAGTCTAACCTCTTTTAAGCATGTAACCTTTTTGACGCTGGAATTAATATGATTGTATTTTTGAGAATACTTCTTTTCAGAAGAATTGTTCAAACAAGCCGTCTCTATTTTTCCCTTTAGAAAGTTTCTGTTTTGAGCATTGTGGTTGTGTTACAAGTTTTCCCAATGCAGGATGAATTCAATGGAGAATAATGATCCATACCCCTTTGACTCTTAGTGAAATGACTCTTACTTGCTTCAGTGGAATTTGCATTGAACTCTGAATAAGTGATGTAGAGGTTTTAGGGGGTTTTGTAGTAAAATACGTATGATAAATCCCGCAATAATATACTCCAACTGTTAGAAAAGAAATTGATTTTTATACTCTTACCATTTTCTGAGAATTTCATCTTCTCCCTCATGTTAAATATTTATATAATGAGAAAAGAAAAATTTGCATTGTTTTATCCCCTCATTTTTTGCCAAAGTGGTTGTTACGTACAAAGAAAGGTTTTGTTACTTTTTACCCCGGGTTTTGCAGTCATAAAGGAAACGTGTGTGTTTTGGTATGTATATGTAGTGTATTCCAAACCTTTCTACCCCGAACAGGAAGGAGTTTTTGCTTAGTATGAGTATGTGATTTTATTTTTTAACCCAGACTCTCCAGGACTTGGGCTCTGTATGAGCTACATTCTTAATAGAATAACTATTATAGCTTAGGACTTTTTTAAAAATTGAAGCTGTAATGGTATAACCTCTCCAAATCCACAGGGATATAAAGGTGCTTCTTATTGCTTCCCTTATTTCCTTACATCAGAACAATTATGAAGCAGTTACGTAACCTTTGTGTGAACAGCCTTTTAAATGCAAATAAAACAATGGTGGATATTCACCGTGTAGTTTCATTGCCTAGGTGTGATATGTACCTGTTTAAACTTACTCTTTACAGTTTCTTTGCCTACCTGCAAATTGTTATGCATTGCCGAACTGATTTGAATTTTACAACTGGAGTAGATTGTAAATGTTAATTTGCAGATTTTCATCTTCAAATAAAAGTTGTGTGTGTGATATGTAGGTAGATGTACAATGTGTGTCAAACCTATATATACCAAACCAGAGAAAATTAATCAAGCTGCATTTGATTCTCTGGTAAAAAGCATTTCTATTTATACACTGAATTTTTGTATTAGTCCTTGTATATTACTCACTAGGCAGGATGTATTTAGTGCTACAATAAAATTACTAATGGGTTTGTTATAAGGAAACTTCAACCTTACTTTTCATCTTCACAATAACAGAGAAATGTGTAAGCAGGCATCAGTGTGTGTAATGGAGGGGGAAATGCTTGCTTTTGGTTTTATAGTCCTGTTTAATCTTTTCTAGAATTTGTCTTTCTGAAGTAATATTATAGGTCTAAATAGATTTCAGTGAGTATTAGCCACAGATAACAAATAGTGACATCAGGTGTTCCATTTTGGAAGGAAAAGCAAAACTGTTACGTACATAGTAGTCTTGAATATTAGAAAAAGGAAATGTTATTCTTATGATGTTCAGGAATGATTTGTAGGAAGATGCTCTGAAGGTGCTATGAAAAAAATTCATAGACGTACCAACGGTACCTATTGCAAATTGATTTTTCTGTTCATTTCTTGATCTCTGGTTAAAAAAATTACCAGTGCAACTGGACATGCTGCTAGCTCTTGTTCTAAGAGAGGAATTTAATAGGAAAAATGTAAAAGCAATTGAACAGTAGTTGAGACTGCATAGCTTTTTTTTGTGGTTTAAAGGACTTCAAATATGAAATGATATTGCAGCAAATTTTATGATAGCTGTTGTAAACAGCATGTACTTTGTATAATGCTCACCTACTGGAGACATGTTATTGCTTGAAAGTGTAATTTAATGATCTTTAATCTCTACAATGTGTTTTCTGTCATACTAAAAAAATTAAAATCATAGTTTGGCAGTAGCTGCAGGTGCTTGCCCTGGAATTATAATTTTCATGCCTTGACTCTTGACATACATTATTTGGTTTCCAGGTACAAACTGGAATTAACAAGTATCATAAAACTCAGATGGTTCAATTTGTTATTTTAACCCACATGGATTTTATCCTAGTGAATCTAAGCAATACTAGCTGTGTCTAGTTGTAAGCTGTGTTTAACTCTAACCACGTTTAGAAGACTATGGCAGTTACATTCTGCAGGGAAAGAGGAGGAAGGATGAATTTGAAATGTGGGGTGGAGTTCTCCTAGGGCACTAACTGTTGCTTAACCCATTTTAAGTACTTAAAGAATCTGAGACAAGATAGAACAGTTCAATTTTACAAAAAACGTAATGACAAAGCAATCACTTGTACCTTGCATTGTATGACAATGAAAGGTAGCAAAATTAAGACAAATCATGAAGCAAAGAGGTTTGTCCTATATCCCCATGCCTCCATCATACGTAGTAAGCATAGCTCCCTTCCTATTCTTTGATGCCAGTGTTGCACAGTACCTCAGGTTTCCCCACGTTCTGAGGCTTCTTCATCCCCACCCGGCAGAACCACTAACTCGCTTGTGCGTTCCACTACTGACATCTCAAGTTTTATCCATGGCCCCAGCACCCCTCCCCGTCAGTTGCTGGTTTGTGCACTGTCAGTAGCCACCTAACCAGGGAAGATAGATTATGTCCCATGTCTCAGTAGAAATACTAGTAGTGTCTTTCCCCTCCCAGTCTCCTAATTTAGAAAATGTAGAGAAAATTAATGGTTTCTGGATCTTCATGTCACTGTAAAATTTTGTGTGGTCATTGGAAACAACAGTTACTAGGAATGGACCGACAGAACAAGTCTCACAAAAATGGTCAACACAATTGCCTAATCTTAGACATCTAGGCTTAATAACTAAATGTTCTACAACAGTGGGTCTTTATTTTTGATTGGTGATACATTTTAGCTTTTCTTTCGTTAAGGTACTTTATAAATTTGAGTGTCTTGCTGTTAGTAAGAGGATCTAACATGCTTTTCTAAACAGACCTGCCAGAACTAATTGATGCTGCAAGTTTATTCCCTTTATTTTCTCCTGATTCAGCTTTTCTGTCATGGTCATCTTATTTATATTATTACTGCGTAACGTGTCTCACAGAAATATGTGGCAGTAAACAGCAATGACGTGGCCTTCAATGTAACTTTCAGATCTTGCTCTGTAAACAACGAGAAGTTGTCCAGTTCATTCTGCTGTCTTTGGTATATGGCTTGTATTTATTTTGGGTGGTCTCGCATCTGTGAGTTCTGCATATGAATCTTGTTGAGATTCAGGTGCAGAGGAATTTTTCACTTAAAAACTCTGCTTGAAACAAGGGGAGATGTATTCAAATAGTCTTTCAGGTTTCAAGCGTTGTTCATTGGTTACTGTTTACAGGGAATAGGAATAAACGGAATTTTTTCAGTGCAATCTCCCTCATCTATTCTCCCTTCAGCATTCTCATATTGTTTATCTCGTTCGTATAGCTAGCAGCACTGGAAAGTAAGAGTAGCATTCACCATCAGTCTGTTAGGAGTGGTCAAGAGAAACGAGTGCTTCCAGGCAGAGATATCGTGACTCCTCATTTAGAATAAAGAAGGCAGCTCCATCAGGAGGATCCAGTTTAATTCTTTACACGGCAGTAAACTGTAGGAATTTGTGGCCTGTGACTGAGAGCGCTTTATTCCCATGTAAAGGTAGCCATTTTCCCTGAGGTCTGTGGTCTGAGCCGTCCCTCACATACACAGCCCTGGATACTGGTTGGGGATCTTGAGCATTCTGTAGAGACTTGGGGAGAAACATGAATTTTGTGAAGGATTTGGAAGTCAAATGTCTCTAAATGAATGCTCTGTTTCTTTCAATGAGTAATATTATAGGAGTTGCCCTTTCCCTTTCATATGACAGTTTTGAAGAAAGGTGCTTCTAATATTCTCAAGACTTTATGAACTTCTTTACACAACTGTTTCTCTGTCATAGACTAACTTAAACAGAAAGATGGATCGTTTCATGTTTTTGAGACGGAATTGAAGCAACAGTGCTAAGAATTAATGCCGGCTGCTAAAACTTACGACTGGCCCACAGTTTCATGCCACAGCACAGGATTGGTATTTAGGTGTCCTTATGTTTGTTCTTTGTTTATGGATAAATTTTCTTGCAGCTGGTTTGATCCTTTGGGAGCCCTTCAATGCCATGTTATTTTCAGAGTGACACTGAGTAGCTGTACTCCATGACACGATCTATTCTAGTCTTGAAAGCTAACATTTAAATAATCAAATCTAATGTTAACTTTGGAGCTTTCTTTTTCTCAAAGAAAGAAAGAAAATAATTTTGAGCAACACCTGATTAAAGCCTGTAGAATCTGACTTGCAGCTTTGTTTAAGTTTACTCTAAAATACACACACAAAAAGAACATTCAGCTCATGTTAAAGTGTTAACTAAATGTTTGTTTAGAAAAGCATCCAGAAAGAGAAAGGTATGATACAATAAACTTTCAAAGTTAAATGTATGGAGAAAAAGCAAATTTTTTGTAACCCTGGACATACTTTAGGAGGCCACGGGAAGTGTGCTAAATATTTATGTTTCTTGAGGTTTCAGCAGAATGTGTAATTAATCTGAATTTTGGACAGAACTTAAAGGAATTTAGTTAGAATCCCTTTGAGCACATCTTACTTAACAAGAGAATTGTGAGGAGTTTTCACCCTAGTGCTGCTGATCATTCATGTTCTGTCTTTTTCATTGTGCTTTGTGATCAAGCAAGAGTGTTGAAACTTTGTCAAGCAGTATTTAAAGTATTAAAATACTGTGTGCCAGTTCTTGTCCATTTGATAGTATTTGACGCTATCAGGGAAAATTACTTTTGGGTGTAAGTCATGATCATGATTGAGATAACTGGTTAATTTGGAATTGTCTTTTCTGAATCATATGATGTCCTCTCTGAAGTTTCAGCACTTCAAATGAAAACCAATATTCCAATTAAGAGTTGACAGGCATCTAAATGTTAAGCATATTTCGTCCTTCTTATCTCACCCTTTTGATCAGTTTTCAGAACAGATCCTTAGCGGATTGAAACCACCATTATTCCAGAGGGCCTGGTTTAGAAGACGGGCCGTTCGGGCCCAGTGTTTAATGGCTCGCCTTTATGCCTGGGGCCGTTGTCGTGCACCTGCTTCCCCTGTGTTCAGCACCAGCTAGGTGTGACTGTGATGCCATCTGGAAGCTTTGCACCTGTGTCAGAGCTGAATGCAAAACGTACTAACACACCTTCTTCATAGCACTGCGCAGATGTAGTTATGCGGCTCCCAGCTGGAGACGGCTCACGATCTCCTGTCTTTCAGCTGGTGTGGAACAATTCTGTGACTGTCCGCACGCTTCTCTGCAGATCTGTTCTAACCTTTTGCCCAGCTCTTGGGTGCTGGGACAAGCAGAACTGCTGGTGATCTCCGTCTTTCGGTCTCTAGGCATGTGTTCTAGGTTCAATCTCATATCTGGCATCTTTCTTGCTCAGTTTCCTGGAGTCCACTTAACTGAAACTAGTGACAGCTCTTCCAGCTCTGTCCAGTTCCTGATACTGAATTTCCCCACTGCTGAAGATATGTGTATTTGACACTTAAAATAAATTATAATTCAATTCTGTGAAGGAATTCTTAAATGTGCATGTCATTTTGTTGTTAGCATGAAAAACACAGCTATGTGGAAAACAGAGCCACTCTAGCTGGAAGGTTCTAGTTTATTTTCATCTCTTCAACAGAAGATTTGGATCTTGTCACTGCCTTTTGAAAGAAAGCACAATCTCCCCTCTTTGCTTCTGTTGGTTTCCTGTTTTTCTCTGCTCTCAAAATAAGATTCCCCCAGCTATCAAATGACACCCTCACGTTTGATTTTTGAATCTGTTATTTCTGGGACTTGGCTGCAGACTGACATGATTGAACTGGCTTCCCTGTAGCCAGTTGTTTTGTTTTGTTTTGTTTTTTATTTTAGGGAACTGGAAATACTCTAAGTTAGTAATCAGTGGTGGTTTCAGGCTGTCAGATGGAGTAATTTCTTTTGATATTTCCATAATGATTTGAGCACAAAGATGAAGAGTGTGTCAAAGGCAAATGCCTTTGCCCTGCTTTGAGGTAGGTAATTTATAGGCAGTAGTACGAAAGGATATATGCTTGTGTACATGTGCATGTGCGTATGTCAGAGTACATACACATAATTCATTATACCTTAATTTTAGTCTTCAGAATGGTTCTGTAATGTCTTTTTAGAATTGTGTACCTTAAAAGCCGGAATTTTAGTTCCATTATAGCTGATACCAACAGGTCCAGCACCTAATAAACACTAAAGAAAAAAAATCTCCCCGTTTCTCTCCTTCCCTCACCTCCATCTACTGATTTAGGAAGCTAAGGTCTTTATAGCTAATCTGTAATCTACTATATAGGTATGAAATAAGTATGGGCACTGCGATTTTTAAAGTAAACATAATTTTCTAATCTTTGGAAAACACCAGTACAGTTCCTTGCATTATTTTAACACTTGCAGTGTGTGGAGAACTTCAGTCGTTGGTGGTTTGTGGTCAGTGGCAAATAAAACTCATAATGTTCTATTCACTAAAACACATGGAATCTCATTAAAGGTCCATCAACTCTTTGTTCAAGCCCTTAACTCCTCTCCTTGCTTATTTATCGGTTGATAAAAATCTCAAAAGTGATCATTAATGATTGAGTATTCTCACTAGAGTCACACTTCTGACACGCATGGCCTCAGGAACTCGACATTTTGGGAATGATTCATTACTTGATTACTAAGGACTTTTACCTCAAAGCAAAACCATTAGGGTTTATCATGCATGACACAAAGGCTATATATCACACCCGCTCCTGTAATAGTCATTTTCCCCAGATAATGTCAGTGAGAACCGCACCCATAGTGTAAATTAACCAGTTTTGGCTTGAATAAATATCCTGTTCTTTGAAAGAGTTATATTTCTCTTGTTTTATTGCTGTTTATGCTAAATGTATTTTTTTCACAGCCACTACAAGTAGCTTGTTGGCTATTACATATAATCAAAATTCTCTATTTTACTGGTGTTCAAATAGTGTTATGTTTCTGTTTCCCTAAGACTTATTCAGCTTTAACAGTGGCACACTTACAATGTCATCAAAGCTCCTTTTTGTTAGAAGATGTATTCCAAAAATGTCTGAAAGTAGTTAGCTGTGCTTGGGAAGCATGTATTAGCATTGCTGGCACAACTCTTGTGTGTTTTGGTCTGTGGTAGCAATTACTTGCTCCGGTGTGGGACGCTCTTCACTTCAGGTCAGTCAGTTTGTGGGACAAATAGGTAAAATGGCTCATGTCTTCAGCAGGGCTGTCTGTGGAGAGAGTTAGACTCCTGTAAAAGCTGGAAACAATACAGCCATCACGAGAGAAAGATGTTGGAAATGAAATGTGCTAGATATGGCACAAAGCACCTCAGCTGGGGTCTGCTGGGCTGCATTCAATCTGGCCCGTCCCATTTTCCACAAAGGAGGTTTTGAGCTACACTGTGCAGTGTCATACCGCCCTATCTACTGAATTTCTCCCCTTGAACCTGGGAATAGCCAGGTCTGAACACCCACTGCTCCATTCAAATCACTGAAGGACCAGAGGTGTGACTTTATTGGGTTTATTTTTCCCCACTCCACCCGGGATGCGGTTCCCACGTTAAAGCTGTTGCACTAATGGGACCTATCAGAGGATTCCCCAAAATTTGATTCAGTCTTCAGGGGTACGGGTCGATTGTACCCTCGGGTGTATAAAGGCAATGGCAGGAAGTGATTTATGTCACTTCTTGTGACATGAACATTCTTTGTCACTTCTTGTGACATTTGTTTCATTGGCTAATGCTTTTTTGTAGGGGTAAAAATAATATTCCTTTGCAGGGGTAGATCTTGTATCCTCAGCCTAACCTGAGCTCGCCAGACCGTATACGAGACCTTTCTGTAGGGACTGAAAGAACCTGTGTACATCTGAATGAGTGAAAATGGAACTGGTTGGCTACAGTTCCCCAAAGAAAGGAACACTGATAAGTCTTATTTCTTGGACAGAAATGTCATATCTGATAATCTGAAATATCAGATACCTGTGCCTAATCTTAAGTCATTGACAGGCTCTTTCCCTGGGAGAAAGGTATTCCATAGGCAAGGGGGGAAGTGCTGTGCAGTAGTGTAATCAAAACTGGAATAAGAAGATTGATAGTCTTCATAGAAGGATGGAAACCATTATTATTTCATGCTTCCTAGAAAGTTTTCTGTATCAGCCCTGTAATTATGCAGTATGAAAGTATTTGAAGCATAAAAGCTATACACCTGAGAACAGCTAGTGAGTGCACATAGTGGAAGATACAATGGCTACTTGGCGAGTTTGGATAAATGTTCTTTGTGAAATTGCTTATTTCAATTGAGTGGTCCAGATCTCATGAATTAAATGCATATTAAGTTATTATGAGTTTTGGTGGCTTCTGATGCAATTTTAGTAGTTTTCTTTTGGGTGACTACTATACTTGTTTTACCAGCATGTACGTAGGTGCTGTGCCTTCAGGCAGCTGAAATAACATTGAACTAGACAATTTTCTTGTGTAAGCTCACAGTAAGTGGTACTGATTTCTTTGATGTACAGTAGATGATCATTTTGCATTGTGGTTAGATGGCAAGTGTATGTTGGTTTCAAATTCATGCCGAGTAGATATTTCAGAGACTTTGATACTCGTATTCAGTGAAATGCTTGGGTTCGTGTTGACTTGTATGTTAATTATAACAATAACTAAATAATAAGGGGTAGAATTACTGAAATAATGTAATTTAATAGCATTTTATGCTCAACTCTTGACTTAAAACAAAAAGACCTCTCTCCTCCCCCTTAAAAAGAACCTACTTGGGAAATAAATATGTGAGGGGCAAATTAGCTTAAATATTTGCCTAATGCTAGCAGATCTTGGTGCGAGTTGGGTACTGAGGTGGATTTCGTTGCTGTTGTATCTTTACTTTAAACCCACCAACACCAGGCTGTTTTGTCTGCTAACTTAATCTAAAATCATTTTACGTCAGTCTTTACACCTACTGATTTCCATTGACATATAGAGAATGAAAATCTAAATCACTGTTCCATTGATCTTGGGTGCTCTTACAGATGTGACTTTTACTTTGGTCACTGATGATGGCTGGCTGAAAAGGACTTGTATAGACCAGTGGTGGGAGTAGACCTCAGGTCATCAGTCCCCTGCTCTGCCCAGAGCATCTAATACTGCCTGTGCATTGGTTGCACACTCTGATCAGCTCAGTTAGGATTCTTCATGGTATTACTTACTAGAGGAAGTATAGTAGTGGACTGTGGATTCCTGAAGAAAAGAAAAATTACAAAATGGTATAGACAGTTATTAAAAAAAAAATACAAACCAAAACTGTTTGTGTGTATGCCCTTGCAGTCATCTGGGAGCTCCCGCTCTAGCCACTACCTCTCTGAGGAAAAATGTAACTTGTATGGCCGTTCTCCCAATTTAGATCTTTTTAAGAAAAGGTGGAGTTGGAGCTAAACTGTTGGTTAAATCTGTAAATTGACAAAAACAAAAGGGAAAAAAACTTTCTTCACCATTCTTCTTGCCAGCTGGCATCTCAACAGGTCTATTTTATGTTTCAGTTATGCTGAACGACTAACTTCCACACAGTAGGTACTTCTACATTGTGAAGTCTTTAAATATTCTATCGTGGCTAATTTAAACCAGTATGAAAATGAAAAAGGTGGTTGATGGAGGAAAGGATGGTGTAATGAAATTGAGGGCGTCAGAAGTCAGAAAGGGAGAAGACAGTAATGATGAGTATCATAACTACAGAGGTATTATTTTAAGGCTGTTATTAAAGAGTGTTCTGCCCATTCTGCTTGCCTTGAGTTCTTTGGCAAAGTTTTGTGGCTGCCATTTTTTTTGTTATTGGTGTTTTTTTATGGATACAGACATGGTATTACTTAGAGGTCTTAAAACTGTTTGCTTGAGTCCCTTGTCGGATGGACGACCAGGTTGCTGATCTGTTGAGGTGCCAGGTTTCGACCGTAACAGCTGTAATCCTTATGTTTCCCAAAAGCCTTTTGGTCAATCTAGAAAAGATTATGCATGGGTCCTGAAGACTGTACTTTCCTGGCTAGATTCCTGTAATGTGGGAAAGAGAAGTGGAGAAAAAGACATAATATATCACAGGAACTGGATTTTTTAAGTGGTATTTTTAAAGGAATCATTCCATTTCCCTTTCCAAAACGTGAAAGTATTTGGTATGGATAACATAATTGTCTTGTTCATTGTTTATACTCTTAAGGCCAATCTGCTTAGAAAAAGCAACAACTATTAACGGCCTTTGAATTCAGAGTCTTTCATGTTGCAGTGTGTCTATTTACCGCTGTCTGTAGGCTCCTAACATATTGAGTTGAAGAGGTTAACAAGCATACCCTGGAGTGTTACTTTTATTTTCTGTTCTGCGACACTTCGCAAAATCCCATTATACAATTGAGTAGTATTATAATGTTAAAATGATAATTCATTCTGCATTCCGTTAAAATTGGATCTTTTCTCTTGTGTATTGGCCCATGCGTATTGTACAAAGCCTGTAATTTAAACACTACACCGTAGAAATGCCCTAAATTAGTAACCTTTTGCCTTTGCTACCTTAATTACATCTCATTATTTAGTACTTAAAGAGCAACCTCTAGCTATTGGTTAAATATTTGCTAGCTAATTAGATTTGTCATGTTAAAGAAAACAGTAGCCCTTGCCTCTGTTCTAATTTGAATGGCGTTTCAGAGTTTTGAGAAAATTCCATGCTTTGCTAGAGGAAAAATAAACTTTTTGCATTTTCCTTATTTATTTCATTTCTCCTTAATGGGCATCGTGCGTTAGCTGTCTGCTACATTCCAGTGCGCAACTGAATGTCTGTCTTAAGTATTTCCAAGAAGACTGTTGTGTTTCAATAGGTTCTATGTCTTCTGGCTACATTTATTCCTTTTAGCTTTTATGAACATCTAATATACTCGATTTCTTTTCTCTTTTTTTTTTTTTTTTGTGGACACAAACATGAATCAGATTACCTGTTGGCTACTAAGAGCTGTCTTTCAGATTTTTACCTCCTTTTGGGAAGAACTCGGTATTGTTTGACACAAGGAATATGATTCATTAAAACATCTGTTGAATTGTCTCTTCTGACAAATTTAAAGATCATGTCTCCTGTTTGTTTGTTGGGGTTTTTTTGTTTAATTGTATGCAGAAATTATAAACTGCAGAAGTTAGGAACAGCTTGCAGATGGACTTAATCTTCGGTGTTTTATTCATGTCTACCAGATTGTACTCTTACTCTTTTCGTTTATCTTTTGCTTTTTTTTCCTTTGTATAAAAGCATGTGAAGAGATCGTAGTTTATAATTGCAGTTAGTAAAAACTCTATGATGTGAAATTCCCTGACATATGCAAAGATATCCTGCTTAATTACCTCTTTCACTTTTTTTTTTTTTTTTTTTTTTCCTGAGATCCACACTAGTGGAAACTTGTCTACAACAGAATTGTCTGTCTGACTTTATTCCTACCCAACACTAAACTCTTTCTCTCTTTCTCTAGTTCTTAAATTGTTGCCTGTAGTGTCCATTTACTTTTGGAAGCCCAGTGTCTCCAAAAAGTTCCTTCACCCATTCTTCCCTTATTTTTTGTTACGTTACAGGTTAGAAATTGCAGACTGGCATGGTTACACTTTGAGGTATAACTCTCCATTTATGCTTATTGTTGTGTTATCACTGACCTTTTACTTTTAACAAAGGCATCAGAGAGAAATGGAGAAAAACACATTGACAGAAGTCTTCACCTTGCTTATTTGTTTTTTCTTCTGTGGGAAACCCATCTATGGAACAAGAAATGTTTGGCCTCTGTGCATAAATTTGTTCCTGTGAAAACCAGTTTTAATTTCTGAAATGTATTTTATTAAACTTTTATTGAGGGTAGTGGTGGGCAGAATACCAGCAGTGCCTTTACAGAGAAACCAGTTGGCCTGTCCGATTTAGGCTGAGTACTTAACTTTTGAAGTAGATAGTTTCTCTGAAAAATTCATGTTTTGTTTCCTGTTTCACTGTTTGTACACTCTGTATCTGTAAGTTCCAAAACCATGACTTCACTGTTCATGTGAGGGTTTGAGTGATTTGTTGGTTATTGTCTGTATTTATTCTTGATTTTAAATTCAGCAAGGCAATCTGTAAAGGCAATGACTGACTAAAAGGGCCTGTTGTGCTTTGCAAAAAAAAAAAAAAAAAAATTTCTGTGGAAACCTTTCCCTGAGAATGGTTTTCTAGATTTATGGGGATTACAAAGCATTAAGAAGGGTCATTCCTTAATTTTCTTTCCAACCAAAAATGCTGAGATACAATTTTATCAAGTATTAGTAAAAATTGAAAAGTATGCTTTGTGTTCTGGGACTGGTGCCACCATCTGTATTTGCAACTCCCAAGACAGGTGTAAGAGTGCAAGCTTTTCCTCATTGCCGTTGGACTGCTTCAACAAGATGATGACATTTCTGTTCTGTTGCATCTGTTTTATTTACTTCACCTTCAAAACCCTTTTTTTTTTTTTTTTTTTTTTTTTTCTTTTTCGAAGTTTAGGGTCACTGCAAAGGAGTTTACTCTTATGGGTGGGGAAAGGAAAGAAAAAAGTCATAACCCTTTGTTTTGATCACAGGTGTATTTTTCTGGTAGGAGGTCACATTTAATTTGTGTAGCATGTTTGGGTGATTCTGGAGCAGATCCTCAGCCAGAATGAATTACCACGGGAGTTAATAGCTCTGTTAACACAAGCTGAGGTCTGTTCTCTAGCCCAGGCAGGTTTATTGATTTTTTTAATGCAACAAGTGGGACTGTAAATTTTAAAATTTCATTAAATGTCCAGTAAACTGTAGTAGTTTTTAAAAAGATATTCAAAGTCTTGTCGCATTTTCTGTGAATGTTATTAGAACTGATGTTGTCTCTTAATTTATTCATATTTTGATCGGGGATCAAATGGAGGGTGTTACCTTGCTGTGCACATGCTGCTTTTTTAAAAGAGTGTGTTTATCACGTGAAAGATAGCTGAAATGCATGCAAGTCTGGACGCTTGCAATCAGTGTTTCAGGAGGCTTTTCAGTCCTCACTGAGGCACTTAGTCTGCTGCAGTTCTAGTCTGAGCAGTAGGAAGCCCTCTTTAGACCTGTTCTGTCCAGGACTGTTTCAGGTGCTCTATCATGGGAAATAGGCCACTTTATTAGGTCAACTAAATATAGATTTAAATGTTTAAATTCTGTTTTGAAAAATACATATGCTTCAAAGGGGTCCATTTTTACAAGAAATAAGATTGCCTCTCTCTTTTTTGTTAACGATTGCATTGCATACAGAACAGTGTTGTTTTCATTGAAAAATGGATTGTTCCAGCAGAGTGCAGCAAAAGACAAATATTGTAAATATGTTAGCTTTCCTGTCAAGAGTTGGCACATTGTTAAAAAGGAAGAATTTAGATAAGGAGCTCATAACTCATAAAATACTGAATAAATTTTGGAGGAACTGTATAAGAAGATTGCAGTTTAGTTAAGGTCTTTCTGCAGGTTTTTTCTTCCCCAACTCCAAGACATTGGTGGAATTTAATACAAAAATAATCACTAAAGAAGTGTTACTATATAGTGATTAAGTAAAGTCTAAGGTCTCTCAAGCATTCCTGATAAATGGAAGCAGAACTTTGAATTGTAGGTAGCTAAATGCTACTGGTTAGTAATTTATCTGAGGCTGAACTGCAAACTGATGGAGGAGTTGAGATGACAGTTCCTGATTTTTCCCTTCTTCCCATACTTAAGCTATTAGACTCCCCTGCCTTTTCTAATTTTAGCTACTGATGTTTGTTTTGGTTTTTTTTTTCCTCCTGCTTGATCGCTTAGAAGTTAACAAGCCTTAGTTTTTTGGCCTTTGTTTCACCACGACATGCAAAAATTTTCTTTAGCCTTTTGAAGCTTTACTTTAAATGACACTGTTAAGAAAAGATTGCATAGTTACTTTGACCCTTAAAAATGTAAATAATACTGTGCAAATACTGGTTTCTGGATAATGTATACAATTTGAGTCAGTCTTCTCGTCTAATTTTGAGGAAAATTCCCAGTGATGCAAAAGGATTCTTTCCTGTTCCTTATGTCTGCATGTCTAAACTCACTTTAGGATATTTTTTGTTCATATAGGCATAGCTTTGCTGTGCCTATTAGAATAATACGTTATTGCTAATATTAGCAATAACAGTGAAGAGACCATCTAGAAATACAGGATTTTTATAACACTAAAGCCAGTAGTAGATTTCAGAAGCTGAAAAGAGGACATTTAGTCTTAAAACATGTTAATGAGTATAAGAGCTACATATTTAGCTAAGAAAAAAGTGAATAATATGTATATTCAGCGATTGAGAATTAAAATGGATATGTAAAATATTTCTTAAGAAATCTCAAAGGAGTGTAGTTTTCCTTAACCCATCTGTTAAAATTTATATCATTTGAATCAAGCCATACGTTTTCACTAATAGTTTCCAGTGTTGTTCCCATATCAGAATCTGCAGTTAGAGCCCTACGCAGGCATCTGTTTTCACTGTCTGGGTTGCAGCCTCATCCCCCGGTCCTCCTGATCCTGGGTTTCGAAATGCCTTGCACTGCCACAGTTAAAGTGGGAGATGTTCCCAGAGTTCCTTCTCAGCTCATTAATCAACATGAACAGGTCAAATGAGAGACTGAGGATGTGTCTGGGTTCCCCGTCCACTCATCTGTGGGCACTGGAGACCCGTCATCCTGACAGTATGCCCTCCCATTCTTCAGTGGGTCCCCTTCCCCACGAGTCGCCCTTCCCTGACCCCTTTGCCCAGTAGAAGTTGCAGTATTGCTGGTTGCAATAGTCCCTCCTTCTCCTCCTGCTCCTCCGCACTGGTCAGACGAGGGCAGTTCCCCAGGGCGCAGTGAGAGAAATAACCTGTGGAGAAACTAATGTTGCCATGCTGAAAGGGTGGGGTTGTTTGTCTGGAGAGAAAGCAGAGGAGGCTTTTAGGAGGCTGTCCCAGCATTCCGGTCTGCTGCAACCACCAGTTCCCCATGTCTGCTGGCTCTGACAGCTGATGGTAACAGCCTCTGATGTATGCTGAACAATTTTCCTCTACTGTGACCTTGAATCTCAGATGTCAGTAACAGAAAGTTTAAGTTGAAAAAGCTGGGGTTTGGTTCTGATCAAGATCTTTAATGCAGTTTGAAGTGACTCTAAATTTCTGGAGTGTCTATAGACTCGCGTTAGGCTCAAGGCACCCTGTGTATCGGCTGCTGCGCAAGCAGAGTAAGGTTTTTCTTTCTCTTTTTTTCTGAAGATCTTGCAATTTCATTACACCAAATCCTAACCAAGTTTTGAGCTTAAATCTAACATCCTTGAGTAAGGAAGGATGAGGGTCAGAGTGGTAAGAACATGGAGGTATTTAGGAAAGCTGTTACACAGTAAGATGATTCTGGGTTCATTTATTGGCTTTTATAATACTGTTTTTTGTTTAAATTTTTGGATCTGTCTCAGTCTGTAGTCTGAAGGGAATTAGTTACTGACCTTTCCCATACCAGAAAATCTTTTAACAGAGCAAGAACGGTGCAAAGCTCATCTAGTATTTTTCTTGCCTTATCTTTGTAAAGACTTTATTTACAAGAAGAAAAAGGGGAATACATTTAAGAATCACTTATTAATGAGAAAATGTGATTGTTGGAATGGTCATTATTCTTGCAAAAGTGATGCTTAATTTTACAGAGCACATTGTTAGACTTGGTAAACTAAAGAAAAAATGGTCAACAAATACAGGCTGTAAGGATCATGAAGAAAAGTTTAACATTCTCTCCAAATAGTGTGGGACATCTGGAAATGACCAATTTTAGGCCTGCCCTACAGTATTCCTTATCTTAACATTTCTTTTGTGGTAGCACAGTGTGGCCACTGTCAAGTTGGAATCCTTTTCTGCAGGCAGTCCAAACTTAAAATACCAATAATTGCCTCAGACATTGTACAATCTAATACAGCATTTCTCTGCCCTTTTTCTAACATAATGAGTACCTTCACACTGATTGATTTGTTGTTGTTGTTTTCCCCTGCCGTTTGCAAGTTGGAAATGAGGAAAGTGCTTAGAATTTAGACAACAAACAGCATCTCGTTGTTTTACAGAAGCATTGCTTTAATGTTATAAAAATGGATTTTTTACATTGTCACAGGCAGCAGTCAGGAGCCAGTTTCTGACTTTGCCTTCTGGCAGGCCCAGCTGTATACCTGCCAGCTGAGTGGGATTTCTGTGTAGGTAGTTGTTATTTGTATTTTTAGTTACCAGTTGCTTCATTAATTCCGCTAGGAAGACCACGAGTAGATCTGAAATCACAATTTGAAAAACTTGCGGAGTTTACAGATGGCAAAGATAAAGGTGTCATTGGAAAGATTTAATAATAATAATAATAATAATAATAATAATAATAATAAATGAATCTGAAGATAGTAATAAAAGCTGTTCGGATTGAGGAGACTTTGGGATGATAATTATCATGATGGAAGTCGGTAGGTTGGTTCTGAAATCAGTATATGAACTGGTCCTTAGTCCTTGAGAGCCATTTTGTGAAAGTAGTAGAATGAGGGTTTCAAAAATTCATCAAGTGGGAAGAATGTTAAGATAGTAGCTACAAAGAGCATACTCACTGAGTTTTTTTGAGGTGAGGAAAAGAGAAGGTAGAGTGATAACTTGAAGAGAATATGATGTGCCTGTGTTTTTTATGATTCAGTCACGGTACAAACTATAAGCCTCTGGACTGACTATGGCACATGAACTGCATGCAGAGAAAGAGAAGAGATTCAAGGCCCTGAAATACAGAGCTGTCTTTGTTATCATGATACCAGACCCTTTGCAGCCTTCGTTTTTACGTTTCCAGGCACTGCAACTAGTAGGAGGTATTTATGATCTGCACAGAGTCTGCACAGAGACTGTTCATGGAGGTTGTGGGGCAGTTGGGAAGGAGATCTGAGCCTTGGATGGGTCTGTGAAGCCTAGAAGAGAGGTGGGGGCAGACTATTTTGAAGGAAGATAATGTGTAGGAAAGCACTCTCTACATAGAGTTATCGGTGCGAGGAAGAGTAGGAAAGAAGGTTAATCATAGCTCAAGGGAAGTCCATGTGTGTGAATGGCTGTTGCTATTGGGTAAGAAAATAAGAGTTTAGGAAGACTGGGGACTGGAGAAATGTGGTAGAGGTTGTGCTTGGAAGAAAAGATGGGTAAGTGACGTGCTGAAGTGAGGAAGAGAATCTGGAACTTTCAGACAAAATGAGACAAATTATTTTTACACATACTACTTTGTCTTAGTTTTTAAATCCAAATAATCGATGTATGGAGGCCTAGAAATTATTTAAAACAGGAGTGGGTGTCTAGGTTTTTTGTGTCCTGGTTGGGAGGGGAAAGGAGGGTGAAGAGGAAGAACACCCAGAAAGAGCAGGAGGTAGTCATGCTTCAGAGCAATAATAAATACTTCGTAGAGATAAAGCAACATTTATGCTGCTTTTACACTTTGTCGCAGTTGATTCTTTCCACCTAGTAAAGATAATAAATGAATAATAAAATATTTGTGTTTGAAAGTTCTTCCTTGGTTTTCACGAAGAGGATTTATTTTCTGTCAGTCCACTACAGTGTAACACTGATTAGTGCATGTAATGTATTATTCATACTGTTCTAGTTTCATCCCCTTAGCAATGCCAACATGTGATGGTTTGACTCTGGCTAAATGCCAGGTATCCACCAAGTCACTCTAACACTTTTCCCCGCCACCCCCCCCACCCCCCCCCCTTTCCCGCTTGTTTTCTCAACAGGGTAAAGAGGGAAAGAAGATAAACTAACCCTTGTGGGTGAAACAAAAGCAGTTTTAATATAAGCAAAGCAAAGCAGAGGTCCGCGCACAGAAGCAAAAGCAAACAGATTTATTCTCTCCTTGCCATGGACAGGCGCTGTGGGGCCTTCTCAGGAGCAGGGCTCCAATACGCAGAGTGGTTGCCTCGGAGGACCGAGGGTGACCCCACCCCTTTCCTCCTTTCTCCCAGCTTTATATTGAGCAGACGTCACATGGTGGAATATCCCTTGGGTCGGTTCGGGTCAGCTGTCCTGGCTGTGTCCCCTCCCAAGATCTTGCCCACCCCGTCCCACTGGGGGAAATGTCCGAAAGAGCCTTGGTGCTGTGTGAGCACTGCTCAGCAGCAGCCACAGCACCAGGGTGCTGCCAACACCCTGCCAGCTCCCAGCATAAACCACAGCACCGTGAGGGCTGCTGTAGGGGAAAACCGATTCCAGCTCAGCCAGACCCTGTACAGTCTCCACCCCTTATTCCATACCATGTACGTTATGCCCAGGTCCCACATAATGTTCATTTCTCCATTCCATAAGCTTTCTTCACTCCTTCAGATGTTCAGTGACTTGGCTTCCATCTGTCAAGACAGATGCTCAGGACAGAAGTACGCTTGACTGTTGGACTCCAGCACCGGCTAGGTTTGGGTCGTCATTGCACGTATCAGGTTCACTCCTTGTCGTTCTTACTTCCTCCATCACTTCCTGCAACATACAACTCATCCCACAGATTACTTTCCCCCCAAGGTTAAATGTTCTTGAGGCACACCCTGAGCAGTCCCATCGTCCCGCAGTAGTCCCATCCAGGTCCCTGAGCAAAGACAATCCCGCGAGTGGGCTTGCCTTTTCCCAAGGGAGGAGCAATCCACACTGCCTTCCCCAGCCACCTCCCTGTGTGTGCTACGGGGACCTTATCTCCTCCCACAGGATGAAGGGGGTTTGTTTGGGCAGGACCAGGACGGTTAACAGATCCTCTGGTGTTCATTAGCCAAGTGGCTTCTGCTAAAGTTATATCCCAGTGCTTCCATCCCCCATTGTCCAATGCTCTCAACACAGTCTTCAACAGCCCATTATATCTTTCAATCTTTCCAGACGCTTGTGGGTAATAAGGGATGTGACACACCCACTCAATGCCATGTTTCTTTGCCCAGGAGTTTATAAGATTATTTTAAAAATGGGTCCCGTTGTCTGATTCGATTCTTTCAGGAGTACCATGCCGCCATAAAATTTGCCTTTCAAGACCTCAGATGGTATTTCGGGCAGTGCCATGATTTACAGGGTACGTTTCAAGCCAACCCGTAGTCGCTTCTACCATGGTGAGTATGTAGCGCTTGCCGTGGCGTGTTCGTGGCAGTGGTCCAATAGAGTCAATCTGCCAGGCCTCACCCTATTGAAAACTCAGCCATCGCCCTCTGTTCCAGGGAGACTTTACTCGTGTGGCTCGCTTGATTGCAGCACATGTTTCACATTCGTGAGTGACCTGTGAGATGGCCTCCGTGGTCAGGTCCACCCCTCGATCACGAGCCCATCTGTGCGTTGCATCTCTGCCGAGATGCCCTGATGTTTCATGGGGCCCATCGAGCTACAAACAGCTCACCCTTACGCTCCCAGTCCAGGTGCAGCCGAGCTACTTCAATTTTGGCAGCTTTGTCTGCTTGCCCGTTGTTTTGATGTTCTTCAGTGGCACGCCTTTTGGGCACATGAGCATCTACATGACGTACCTTTAGAGCCACGTTTTCCACTCGGGCAGCGATGTCTTGCCACAGTGCAGCAGCCCAGATGGGTTTACCTCTGCGCTGCCAATTGGTCTTCTTCCACCCCTGTAGCCACCCCCACAGGGCGTTAGCCACCATCCAGGAGTCCGTGTAGAGAGATAGTACTGGCCACTTTTCCCGTTCAGCAATCTTTAGGGCAAGTTGGATCGCTTTTACTTCTGCAAACTGACTTGACTCTCCTTCTCCTTCAGTGGCCTCAACGACTTGTCCTGTGGGACTCCACACAGCAGCTTTCCACTTCCGATGGCTTCCTACCACACGACAGGATCCATCAGTAAAGAGAGCATAACGCCTCTCATCTTCTGGTAACTCGTTATATGGCGGTGCCTCTTGGGCACGAGCCACCTCCTCAGGCAACGCTCCAAAATCTCTACCTTCTGGCCAGTCCATGATCTCTTCCAGGGTCCCTGCATGGTTGGGTTTCCCCTGTCGAGCCCGTTGCGTGATTAAGGCTACCCATTTACTCCAGGTAGCACTGGTGGCCTGGTGTGTGGAAGGGATGTTTCCTTTGAACATCCAATGTAATACAGGCAGCCGTGGTGCCAAGAGGAGCTGTGCTTCTGTACCAACAACTTCTGAAGCAGCTCGAATCCCCTCATATGCTGCCAGTATCTCCTTTTCATTTGGAGTGTAGTGGGCTTCTGATCCTCGATATCCCCGGCTCCAAAATCCTAATGGTCGACCTCGAGTTTCACCTGGTACCTTCTGCCAGGCCCCAGTGAAGTGCTAGAGGTTGCTGATTCTCTCTGGGATAATCAAGACACCCCTCTATCAGGTGATGGGTCAATTTTGTGGGGTTGCTTGCCTGTTCAGGGGTGAGATCCCAGGCTACAGGAGGTGATAACCGTCCTAGGAATCTGCCCAATGCCTTCCACTCTCCCTGCCACCCAGGAACAGGCCGCCTCAGAGCACATTTTGGTACCGATTCACTCAAAATTTGCCTTCTCTTACACCAAAAGCATACCGAGCTCCACACAACCCACAGCAGGCAAACAGCATTAATAAAGAGTATCGATGAACTAACATAAGGATGACTAAGTACCTCGGGAGCCTGCAAAATAAAATCACCCATGATGTTCCCAATTCTTTGCAGCATGTTCCCGAGCTTAACAAAAATAAAGATAAGCAGCGCAATAAACAAGCCCGTGACCAGCACAAGAGCTTGTTGCTTAGTAACTACTATAGCTACAGCACATTTAATATAAAACTGCCGTTGTTTTGCCCCACGTTGGGCGCCAGAATACACTGTGATGGTTTGACTCTGGCTAAATGCCAGGTATCCACCCAGTCGCTCTATCACTTCCCACCCCCACCCCCTTCCCCTTGTTTTCTCAACAGGGCAAAGAGGGGAAAGAAGATAAACTAACCCTTATGGGTGAAACAAAAGCAGTTTTAATATAAGCAAAGCAAAGCAAAAGTCCGTGCACAGAAGCAAAAGCAAACAGATTTATTCTCTCCTTGCCATGGACAGGCGCTGTGGGGTCTTCTCAGGAAGCAGGGCTCCAATACGCGGAGTGGTTGCCTCGGAGGACCGAGGGTGACCCCACCCCCTTCCTCCTTTCTCCCAGCTTTATACTGAGCAGACGTCACATGGTCTGGAATATCCCTTGGGTCGGTTCGGGTCAGCTGTCCTGGCTGTGTCCCCTCCCGAGATCTTGCCCACCCCGTCCCACTGGGGGAAATGTCAGAAAGAGCCTTGGTGCTGTGTGAGCACTGCTCAGCAGCAGCCACAACACCAGGGTGCTGCCAACACCCTGCCAGCTCCCAGCATAAACCACAGCACCGTGAGGGCTGCTGTAGGGGAAAACCGATTCCAGTTCAGCCAGACCCAGTACAGTCTAGAAATGGGGTTTGTGCTTTAAGTGTGAGGGATTGTCTGTGGAAAATGAACGCTTGGAGTATAATCATGAAGGTTTGGACCCTAAAACTGGTCCTTTGTGTAGAGAAATGAGACTTTTCACACAAAGAAAGCTGGGTTTGGGCCTTGAAATGGGGACCCCAGGCCTTGAGCCACAGAGCAGCTACGGCACAGGACAAGAGGGACCTGTGGCCAAGCCACCCCAGCCATGCCCAGAAGGGACAGCCATCCCTGTCTGGTACCTGGAGCCAAAAGGGTTCCCCGAGCTGCTATTACAGGGGGAAGCATAAAGCAAAGGCTCGGGGAGAAAGGAACTGTGGCATGGACACATGTGTAAGGTGTTGCGTGGACACTTGTTTGTGTAAGGTATTAGAAGCAAAAATCAGATAGAATGTTCTCGAGTCATAAATAAGCCAGGAAGACCGTGTCATAATTCTGTACGAATGCCTTTGAAATTAACCCACTTTCCCAACATTCTCTCAAATTTTAGCATTTAATGAAAATGTGTACCTGACCCAACGGGACTACCAGAGAGCAGCCGGGAGAGCGTCCAGGCAGGTTGCCAGCAGGCCAAGGCTGGGGCGATGGCAAATCTACGGTGGGAAGGAAACAGCAGAGCATCTGGTATTCTGAAACGCAGCTACAGTTCCCCTGTGCGCTCTGGCTACGAGTCACTAGCCGCAGACTGAGAAATTCCCGTGCAAGCTGATGGGTCCCTACTCAGAGGGATGCCGCAGAGGTGCCCTTGCCAGGGGCATTCCGCAGAGCAGCCCCCGGGGGGCAACCCCCCCCCCAGGCGATGGGTGGCCTTCGGCAAGCCTCCCCTTGCACCGCTGCTGTGCCCCAGGCAGGTGTGTGCACTGAGCCGGCCCAGCCCCAGGCCAGGCCAGGAGGAGCTGGGAAGCACAAAATGGCCTTTTCCAGAAAGAGGAGAGGCCCAAAGCAGGTATTTCAGCAGCAATCGCCATGCTGCTTGCTGCCAGGCAGGCCCCTTCTGCGGGAGGTCCCTCCCCTGTCAGCACTGGCAGCATGGCAGGGGGTCGAAGGGGGCTGCAGACCCTCCCGTGCCACCGCCGCCAAGCACCGGGAAAAGAATGCAAAGAGCAGTGGAGCAGGGTATTTTCGTCCCATTAAAAGACCAGCAGGATGGCAAGCTCTTATCTGTGGATAAAAATGTCTGTGTGGAGACAGAGGAGTAAACTCATGGTAACATCTGCCCCAAGGAGCCCTTTGCAGAGTGACCGTGTACGCAGGGACAGCAGCCTTGCACTCGTCTCAAGGCTGAAATCTCTCCATCAGCCTCACGAGCTGTTGGCAGCAGCACCCGAGGAGGTCAGACTTCCCCTGGCTGCGCTTTCCTGCAGCTCGCCCTGAGCGCCGTCCACACGCAGCCTCAGCCGGGCCGTGACGTCACCGTGGGGCCGTGACATCACAATGGGGCCGTGACATCAGAGCGAGGCTGTGACATCACAATGGGGCCGTGTCATCAGAGCGAGGCTGTGACATCACAATGGGTCTGTGAGGTCACAAACCCCCGCAGTGACACACTGGGTGTAAATACTGATCACTCAGCCCCCGGCCTCCACTGCAGCACCAGCAGCAGTATGGTGCGACTGGAAGGAGCCATGGCCCTCACCCGCCGTCTCCTCCTCCTCCTCCTCCTCCTGGTGGCCCTGCACGCCAGGGCTGCCCGGGCTGCTCCGTGGCGAGCGCGGCGAGCAGGTAAGCGAGCGGCCGCTGGCGCACTTTCACGGGCCAGCGGGCTCTTCTCCCCAGGAAGCGTGGATGGTGGCTTTCTCCCTCCGGAGCTTCAGCAAGAGCCTTGTCTCTGTGTGCCAGAGCTCTCCCGGTACAAAAGCCCCAGGAGCCGTACGTTGGCCCATCCGCTCCTCGAGGCGTTGCACATGGCCTGGAAGGAGTGTTTGGAGAGCTGCCGGGTGCCAGCCAAGAGCTCCCCAGGCCCCGCTGCGGCTTTGACAGCCTCCGTCTTTGTCTGGCCCCCACGTTTGCTACCTGGGCCCCTTCCCCTGCCTGCAGTTCCCTAACGCAGAAGTGGATCCCATCATGCAGTGATGATGACTCTGCTTGCTTCTAGACGAGGCTGGGGGCAGTGTTTCTCCAGATTATCGCCTGGATCTTGGTATGGAGTCCTTGGGGTATCCTGGAGGTAAGTTCTCAGCGTCCCTTTCCTTGAAAGAGTAAACACTGACAAGATGGGATGGCAAGAGCTTATTGAGGTGCAATTTCCCTTCAGATCCTCTCACAGGCAATGGCGACCCAACGTCTTCATCTGTTCCTCTCCTGGACCCTGAGAGCAGTCCCACATGTAAGCCAGAGGAGGGAGCATCTACCTTTTTGTCTTGCGTCCGTGTGAAATGCAAGTTGGTCCTTCTGTGGCCGCTGCGCAGGTGGGCAGAAGAGCCGAGAAGGAAGGGGGTGGGCTCAGTGATGTGTCCCGGGGCGCTTTCCCTTGCGAAGCTGTTTTTGGCGGCCTCTGGGAGCCTGAGCTGCTCCCGCCACTGGCTGCCACGCCGGCGGGCTCGTTGGGGCCGAGTTCAGAGGTGGTGTGAGCTCCAGGGAGCCCCTTTCTGCCGGCAGCTCCACCCGCCGTTCGTTCGTCCTGGCGTGGTGCCGCTGCAGGCACGTGGTAACTCTTTGCACCGCGCTCCTGAGGGGAAGGGAGAGGGCAGTGCCGTGGAGTAAGCCCGTCCTTGACTTGCCCCCGCTGCCACTCCGCTCCGAGGAGGTACCCTGAGCGGTGTCACGGGAGCTGATCTGTCGTGCGCTTCTTTGCAGCCGTGCCCGTAACAGAAGGCGACGCAGCTTCCCGGCCGGGTCCCAGGACCAAGACTCCAGGACGTGGCGTGGGTATGTCCTGGCTTTTTTTTTCCTCCCTGTGAGAGCTGCCAGCTCAAAGGCCAGAGGTCAGCCAGCCGGGCGCCTCTGCGGGTGTGAGGCAGGAGACCTGCCAGGGGGTGCCCTCTCCTTGTGAGGCCCCTTGCCGCTTTGGCGGTTGGGTTCTGCCGATGGAGATCAGAGGCGATGACGGGAGCTTCTCCGGGTGTTTGGTTACAGATGTGCCTGCAGGGAGGGCTTTCCCAGCCCCTCGGCTGCATCGGGCTGGACAGTCCGGCTGGCGTCGCCAGGGTGAGTAGTCTGTCTCTGCTGCCCTCAGGGGCGGTGCGCTGCTCTTTAATTTGTCCATGGGATATTGAGCCCAGTGCTTTCTTTTCAGATCGACAAACCACAAGACAGCCTGCTAAAGCAGGGAAGAAGTCCCAGAAGCTATCCGAGCTCCTGAAGGAAATACTGGAGAAACTGGCGAGAGTACACGGTGGGTGTATTTCTTTCACTCAGCCTTAGCCATGAGACAGCTGGAGCTTTTAGACACCCGTCTGGAGACGCTGCGGCCTGGGACAGCGGGAAGGGGTCGAGCAGAGCCTCGCAGCAGCAATGCTGGGTTTCACACCTTGCAGGCACTGTTGAGCCCGATCTGCTGTAGAGCCTCTACTGCCAGTTGTGGCTCAAGCCAAGTCCCAAGGGCCGCAGCTGCCCCTGCTGTACCGTGACGGCCCAGCGCTGCTTTCTGCAGACGTCATCAGTCAGATTTTTCTAAACCTGAGCGATGCCTTTGAGCAGTGTGGCCTCCTGAAGGCCCCATCTCCCCAACGGGGAGCGGCTCCATCTGACCCAACTGTCCTCCTTGCTTCCTCAAGGGACAGACCAGGAGGCTGTGCAGGAGGCGGCGCTTCCCAATGGAACCAGTGGCTCCCTGCCAGCTTCTGCAGCAGTAACGACACGAGCCCCCAGCACGACAGGTAATTGCTGCCCCGCGGTCAGACGGCTTCAACCACCGGGACGGCTGTGTGTCAGCCAGAGCGGCACAGAGCGGGAGCCCTCCCGCGAGCCGAGGTCCAGAGCGATGCCCTGACTGCCAGACTGGGCAGGGGCTTGGAGGGAACCTCCCCGTCCCCCTGCACCCTCTGTGCCTCAGCCATGCGGAGGCTTTACCTGTCCTGTCTCCTTTTTGGCAGTGCTCTCAATGCCTGGAGAAGGCCATGGTGGAGCAGACTCAGGTACTGAGCATTCCTGCTGGGGTCCCTAAGTGGGAGACGCGTCCCCAAGCCTGCGAGCGGCTGCGGGCGGTGCTCGTGCTGGGGAAAAGGCCGAAGGGGAGAGCAAGGCTCAGGTGTCTCTTGAGAAGGCCTGACTGCGTCCCCTGGGGGGTGGGAGATGGCCCCGGGGCAGGGAGATTCGGGGGCGGGTGGCTCTGACTGCTGCAGGGATGGTTTTTGTCCGTATCCCTCGAGGCAGCGACTGGCCAGGCAGCTGCGCTGCCCCCCGTGCTCTCCTCATGGCCGACGGAGTTTTGTTTGGAGGGACAACCTGTCCCAAAGGGTGGGAGGGTGCCACAAGCTTAGTGGTGGAGCGCTGCACAGACTAAGGTCCCAAATTTCTCCACAGATGCGGACAGCAAGAGTAGGCCAAGCCTGAGCCTTTCCCCTCCCCAGAGCAGCGCAAGGTGGTTCTGTCCCCAGGGTTTACAGACGTACTGCGAGCTCAGCATAGCGTCAGTGGTGCTTTCTGCCACAGCTGTGCTGCTGCTGGGCTCTGTCTTGGTGGCGTGGTGTTGCAGGAGGTGGGGGAACGCACTTTTCTCCTGCAGCCGAGGGCCTCAGCAGCCTCCGGACAGTGTCGTCGTAGGCAGCGGGTCTGCTGATCGCCTGAGAGAGCAGAGGGACTCCGTCTTTGGCCAGTTCGTCCCGTACCCGTGGGAAGCCAGCGTGCAGGAAGGCATACCAAAGAAAAGGAACAAGGAAATCGAACATCCGCTACAATAAACATGAAACTGCTGTCCACAGATAAGGAACTATTTGAATTATGTTCATAAGCAAAACTTTAAGAAAGTTATCCAATCATGTACTGTTGCTATGGGGTTAGCCAATGGTGTTAGAGCTTGCGGTAGCTGAAAAAAGTGTGTAGAAAACAATAAAGCCTTCCGCTTCTTTTGCCTCTGACTTGATTATTGATTGTCGCTTGACCGTCTCTACCGCGACAGGATTGGCTGTGGAAAATGAATGCTTGGATTATAAAGAGGAATTTTTGGACCCTAGAAATGGGGGCTTTTGTAGAAAAATGAGGATTTTCACCTGGAAAAGTTTGGTTTGGACCTATGTACTGGGTCTCCACCCCTTATTCCATACCATGTACGTTATGCCCAGGTCCCACATAATGTTCATTTCTCCATTCCATAAGCTTTCTTCACTCCTTCAGATGTTCAGTGACTTGGCTTCCATCTGTCAAGACAGATGCTCAGGACAGAAGTACGCTTGACTGTTGGACTCCAGCACCGGCTAGGTTTGGGTCGTCATTGCACGTATCAGGTTCACTCCTTGTCGTTCCTACTTCCTCCATCACTTCCTGCAACATACAACTCATCCCACAGATTACTTTCCCCCCAAGGTTAAATGTTCTTGAGGCACACCCTGAGCAGTCCCATCGTCCCGCAGTAGTCCCATCCAGGTCCCTGAGCAAAGACAATCCCGCGAGTGGGCTTGCCTTTTCCCAAGGGAGGAGCAATCCACACTGCCTTCCCCAGCCACCTCCCTGTGTGTGCTACGGGGACCTTATCTCCTCCCACAGGATGAAGGGGGTTTGTTTGGGCAGGACCAGGACGGGTAACAGATCCTCTGGTGTTCATTAGCCAAGTGGCTTCTGCTAAAGTTATATCCCAGTGCTTCCATCCCCCATTGTCCAATGCTCTCAACACAGTCTTCAACAGCCCATTATATCTTTCAATCTTTCCAGACGCTTGTGGGTAATAAGGGATGTGACACACCCACTCAATGCCATGTTTCTTTGCCCAGGAGTTTATAAGATTATTTTAAAAATGGGTCCCGTTGTCTGATTCGATTCTTTCAGGAGTACCATGCCGCCATAAAATTTGCCTTTCAAGACCTCAGATGGTATTTCGGGCAGTGCCATGATTTACAGGGTACGTTTCAAGCCAACCCGTAGTCGCTTCTACCATGGTGAGTATGTAGCGCTTGCCGTGGCGTGTTCGTGGCAGTGGTCCAATAGAGTCAATCTGCCAGGCCTCACCCTATTGAAAACTCAGCCATCGCCCTCTGTTCCAGGGAGACTTTACTCGTGTGGCTCGCTTGATTGCAGCACATGTTTCACATTCGTGAGTGACCTGTGAGATGGCCTCCGTGGTCAGGTCCACCCCTCGATCACGAGCCCATCTGTGCGTTGCATCTCTGCCGAGATGCCCTGATGTTTCATGGGGCCCATCGAGCTACAAACAGCTCACCCTTACACTCCCAGTCCAGGTGCAGCCGAGCTACTTCAATTTTGGCAGCTTTGTCTGCTTGCCCGTTGTTTTGATGTTCTTCAGTGGCACGCCTTTTGGGCACATGAGCATCTACATGACGTACCTTTAGAGCCACGTTTTCCACTCGGGCAGCGATGTCCTGCCACAGTGCAGCAGCCCAGATGGGTTTACCTCTGCGCTGCCAGTTGGTCTTCTTCCACCCCTGTAGCCACCCCCACAGGGCGTTAGCCACCATCCAGGAGTCCGTGTAGAGAGATAGTACTGGCCACTTTTCCCGTTCAGCAATCTTTAGGGCAAGTTGGATCGCTTTTACTTCTGCAAACTGACTTGACTCTCCTTCTCCTTCAGTGGCCTCAACGACTTGTCCTGTGGGACTCCACACAGCAGCTTTCCACTTCCGATGGCTTCCTACCACACGACAGGATCCATCAGTAAAGAGAGCATAACGCCTCTCATCTTCTGGTAACTCATTATATGGCGGTGCCTCTTGGGCACGAGCCACCTCCTCAGGCAACGCTCCAAAATCTCTACCTTCTGGCCAGTCCATGATCTCTTCCAGGGTCCCTGCATGGTTGGGTTTCCCCAGTCGAGCCCGTTGCGTGATTAAGGCTACCCATTTACTCCAGGTAGCACTGGTGGCCTGGTGTGTGGAAGGGATGTTTCCTTTGAACATCCAATGTAATACAGGCAGCCGTGGTGCCAAGAGGAGCTGTGCTTCTGTACCAACAACTTCTGAAGCAGCTCGAATCCCCTCATATGCTGCCAGTATCTCCTTTTCATTTGGAGTGTAGTGAGCTTCTGATCCTCGATATCCCCGGCTCCAAAATCCTAATGGTCGACCTCGAGTTTCACCTGGTACCTTCTGCCAGGCCCCAGTGAAGTGCTAGAGGTTGCTGATTCTCTCTGGGATAATCAAGACACCCCTCTATCAGGTGATGGGTCAATTTTGTGGGGTTGCTTGCCTGTTCAGGGGTGAGATCCCAGGCTACAGGAGGTGATAACCGTCCTAGGAATCTGCCCAATGCCTTCCACTCTCCCTGCCACCCAGGAACAGGCCGCCTCAGAGCACATTTTGGTACCGATTCACTCAAAATTTGCCTTCTCTTACACCAAAAGCATACCGAGCTCCACACAACCCACAGCAGGCAAACAGCATTAATAAAGAGTATCGATGAACTAACATAAGGATGACTAAGTACCTCGGGAGCCTGCAAAATAAAATCACCCATGATGTTCCCAATTCTTTGCAGCATGTTCCCGAGCTTAACAAAAATAAAGATAAGCAGCGCAATAAACAAGCCCGTGACCAGCACAAGAGCTTGTTGCTTAGTAACTACTATAGCTACAGCACATTTAATATAAAACTGCCGTTGTTTTGCCCCACGTTGGGCGCCAGAATACACTGTGATGGTTTGACTCTGGCTAAATGCCAGGTATCCACCCAGTCGCTCTATCACTTCCCACACCCACCCCCTTCCCCTTGTTTTCTCAACAGGGCAAAGAGGGGAAAGAAGATAAACTAACGCTTGTGGGTGAAACAAAAGCAGTTTTAATATAAGCAAAGCAAAGCAAAAGTCCGTGCACAGAAGCAAAAGCAAACAGATTTATTCTCTCCTTGCCATGGACAGGCGCTGTGGGGTCTTCTCAGGAAGCAGGGCTCCAATACGCGGAGTGGTTGCCTCGGAGGACCGAGGGTGACCCCACCCCCTTCCTCCTTTCTCCCAGCTTTATACTGAGCAGACGTCACATGGTCTGGAATATCCCTTGGGTCGGTTCGGGTCAGCTGTCCTGGCTGTGTCCCCTCCCGAGATCTTGCCCACCCCGTCCCACTGGGGGAAATGTCAGAAAGAGCCTTGGTGCTGTGTGAGCACTGCTCAGCAGCAGCCACAACACCAGGGTGCTGCCAACACCCTGCCAGCTCCCAGCATAAACCACAGCACCGTGAGGGCTGCTGTAGGGGAAAACCGATTCCAGTTCAGCCAGACCCAGTACAGTCTAGAAATGGGGTTTGTGCTTTAAGTGTGAGGGATTGTCTGTGGAAAATGAACGCTTGGAGTATAATCATGAAGGTTTGGACCCTAAAACTGGTCCTTTGTGTAGAGAAATGAGACTTTTCACACAAAGAAAGCTGGGTTTGGGCCTTGAAATGGGGACCCCAGGCCTTGAGCCACAGAGCAGCTACGGCACAGGACAAGAGGGACCTGTGGCCAAGCCACCCCAGCCATGCCCAGAAGGGACAGCCATCCCTGTCTGGTACCTGGAGCCAAAAGGGTTCCCCGAGCTGCTATTACAGGGGGAAGCATAAAGCAAAGGCTCGGGGAGAAAGGAACTGTGGCATGGACACATGTGTAAGGTGTTGCGTGGACACTTGTTTGTGTAAGGTATTAGAAGCAAAAATCAGATAGAATGTTCTCGAGTCATAAATAAGCCAGGAAGACCGTGTCATAATTCTGTACGAATGCCTTTGAAATTAACCCACTTTCCCAACATTCTCTCAAATTTTAGCATTTAATGAAAATGTGTACCTGACCCAACGGGACTACCAGAGAGCAGCCGGGAGAGCGTCCAGGCAGGTTGCCAGCAGGCCAAGGCTGGGGCGATGGCAAATCTACGGTGGGAAGGAAACAGCAGAGCATCTGGTATTCTGAAACGCAGCTACAGTTCCCCTGTGCGCTCTGGCTACGAGTCACTAGCCGCAGACTGAGAAATTCCCGTGCAAGCTGATGGGTCCCTACTCAGAGGGATGCCGCAGAGGTGCCCTTGCCAGGGGCATTCCGCAGAGCAGCCCCCGGGGGGCAACCCCCCCCCCAGGCGATGGGTGGCCTTCGGCAAGCCTCCCCTTGCACCGCTGCTGTGCCCCAGGCAGGTGTGTGCACTGAGCCGGCCCAGCCCCAGGCCAGGCCAGGAGGAGCTGGGAAGCACAAAATGGCCTTTTCCAGAAAGAGGAGAGGCCCAAAGCAGGTATTTCAGCAGCAATCGCCATGCTGCTTGCTGCCAGGCAGGCCCCTTCTGCGGGAGGTCCCTCCCCTGTCAGCACTGGCAGCATGGCAGGGGGTCGAAGGGGGCTGCAGACCCTCCCGTGCCACCGCCGCCAAGCACCGGGAAAAGAATGCAAAGAGCAGTGGAGCAGGGTATTTTCGTCCCATTAAAAGACCAGCAGGATGGCAAGCTCTTATCTGTGGATAAAAATGTCTGTGTGGAGACAGAGGAGTAAACTCATGGTAACATCTGCCCCAAGGAGCCCTTTGCAGAGTGACCGTGTACGCAGGGACAGCAGCCTTGCACTCGTCTCAAGGCTGAAATCTCTCCATCAGCCTCACGAGCTGTTGGCAGCAGCACCCGAGGAGGTCAGACTTCCCCTGGCTGCGCTTTCCTGCAGCTCGCCCTGAGCGCCGTCCACACGCAGCCTCAGCCGGGCCGTGACGTCACCGTGGGGCCGTGACATCACAATGGGGCCGTGACATCAGAGCGAGGCTGTGACATCACAATGGGGCCGTGTCATCAGAGCGAGGCTGTGACATCACAATGGGTCTGTGAGGTCACAAACCCCCGCAGTGACACACTGGGTGTAAATACTGATCACTCAGCCCCCGGCCTCCACTGCAGCACCAGCAGCAGTATGGTGCGACTGGAAGGAGCCATGGCCCTCACCCGCCGTCTCCTCCTCCTCCTCCTCCTCCTGGTGGCCCTGCACGCCAGGGCTGCCCGGGCTGCTCCGTGGCGAGCGCGGCGAGCAGGTAAGCGAGCGGCCGCTGGCGCACTTTCACGGGCCAGCGGGCTCTTCTCCCCAGGAAGCGTGGATGGTGGCTTTCTCCCTCCGGAGCTTCAGCAAGAGCCTTGTCTCTGTGTGCCAGAGCTCTCCCGGTACAAAAGCCCCAGGAGCCGTACGTTGGTCCATCCGCTCCTCGAGGCGTTGCACATGGCCTGGAAGGAGTGTTTGGAGAGCTGCCGGGTGCCAGCCAAGAGCTCCCCAGGCCCCGCTGCGGCTTTGACAGCCTCCGTCTTTGTCTGGCCCCCACGTTTGCTACCTGGGCCCCTTCCCCTGCCTGCAGTTCCCTAACGCAGAAGTGGATCCCATCATGCAGTGATGATGACTCTGCTTGCTTCTAGACGAGGCTGGGGGCAGTGTTTCTCCAGATTATCGCCTGGATCTTGGTATGGAGTCCTTGGGGTATCCTGGAGGTAAGTTCTCAGCGTCCCTTTCCTTGAAAGAGTAAACACTGACAAGATGGGATGGCAAGAGCTTATTGAGGTGCAATTTCCCTTCAGATCCTCTCACAGGCAATGGCGACCCAACGTCTTCATCTGTTCCTCTCCTGGACCCTGAGAGCAGTCCCACATGTAAGCCAGAGGAGGGAGCATCTACCTTTTTGTCTTGCGTCCGTGTGAAATGCAAGTTGGTCCTTCTGTGGCCGCTGCGCAGGTGGGCAGAAGAGCCGAGAAGGAAGGGGGTGGGCTCAGTGATGTGTCCCGGGGCGCTTTCCCTTGCGAAGCTGTTTTTGGCGGCCTCTGGGAGCCTGAGCTGCTCCCGCCACTGGCTGCCACGCCGGCGGGCTCGTTGGGGCCGAGTTCAGAGGTGGTGTGAGCTCCAGGGAGCCCCTTTCTGCCGGCAGCTCCACCCGCCGTTCGTTCGTCCTGGCGTGGTGCCGCTGCAGGCACGTGGTAACTCTTTGCACCGCGCTCCTGAGGGGAAGGGAGAGGGCAGTGCCGTGGAGTAAGCCCGTCCTTGACTTGCCCCCGCTGCCACTCCGCTCCGAGGAGGTACCCTGAGCGGTGTCACGGGAGCTGATCTGTCGTGCGCTTCTTTGCAGCCGTGCCCGTAACAGAAGGCGACGCAGCTTCCCGGCCGGGTCCCAGGACCAAGACTCCAGGACGTGGCGTGGGTATGTCCTGGCTTTTTTTTTCCTCCCTGTGAGAGCTGCCAGCTCAAAGGCCAGAGGTCAGCCAGCCGGGCGCCTCTGCGGGTGTGAGGCAGGAGACCTGCCAGGGGGTGCCCTCTCCTTGTGAGGCCCCTTGCCGCTTTGGCGGTTGGGTTCTGCCGATGGAGATCAGAGGCGATGACGGGAGCTTCTCCGGGTGTTTGGTTACAGATGTGCCTGCAGGGAGGGCTTTCCCAGCCCCTCGGCTGCATCGGGCTGGACAGTCCGGCTGGCGTCGCCAGGGTGAGTAGTCTGTCTCTGCTGCCCTCAGGGGCGGTGCGCTGCTCTTTAATTTGTCCATGGGATATTGAGCCCAGTGCTTTCTTTTCAGATCGACAAACCACAAGACAGCCTGCTAAAGCAGGGAAGAAGTCCCAGAAGCTATCCGAGCTCCTGAAGGAAATACTGGAGAAACTGGCGAGAGTACACGGTGGGTGTATTTCTTTCACTCAGCCTTAGCCATGAGACAGCTGGAGCTTTTAGACACCCGTCTGGAGACGCTGCGGCCTGGGACAGCGGGAAGGGGTCGAGCAGAGCCTCGCAGCAGCAATGCTGGGTTTCACACCTTGCAGGCACTGTTGAGCCCGATCTGCTGTAGAGCCTCTACTGCCAGTTGTGGCTCAAGCCAAGTCCCAAGGGCCACAGCTGCCCCTGCTGTACCGTGACGGCCCAGCGCTGCTTTCTGCAGACGTCATCAGTCAGATTTTTCTAAACCTGAGCGATGCCTTTGAGCAGTGTGGCCTCCTGAAGGCCCCATCTCCCCGACGGGGAGCGGCTCCATCTGACCCAACTGTCCTCCTTGCTTCCTCAAGGGACAGACCAGGAGGCTGTGCAGGAGGCGGCGCTTCCCAATGGAACCAGTGGCTCCCTGCCAGCTTCTGCAGCAGTAACGACACGAGCCCCCAGCACGACAGGTAATTGCTGCCCCGCGGTCAGACGGCTTCAACCACCGGGACGGCTGTGTGTCAGCCAGAGCGGCACAGAGCGGGAGCCCTCCCGCGAGCCGAGGTCCAGAGCGATGCCCTGACTGCCAGACTGGGCAGGGGCTTGGAGGGAACCTCCCCGTCCCCCTGCACCCTCTGTGCCTCAGCCATGCGGAGGCTTTACCTGTCCTGTCTCCTTTTTGGCAGTGCTCTCAATGCCTGGAGAAGGCCATGGTGGAGCAGACTCAGGTACTGAGCATTCCTGCTGGGGTCCCTAAGTGGGAGACGCGTCCCCAAGCCTGCGAGCGGCTGCGGGCGGTGCTCGTGCTGGGGAAAAGGCCGAAGGGGAGAGCAAGGCTCAGGTGTCTCTTGAGAAGGCCTGACTGCGTCCCCTGGGGGGTGGGAGATGGCCCCGGGGCAGGGAGATTCGGGGGCGGGTGGCTCTGACTGCTGCAGGGATGGTTTTTGTCCGTATCCCTCGAGGCAGCGACTGGCCAGGCAGCTGCGCTGCCCCCCGTGCTCTCCTCATGGCCGACGGAGTTTTGTTTGGAGGGACAACCTGTCCCAAAGGGTGGGAGGGTGCCACAAGCTTAGTGGTGGAGCGCTGCACAGACTAAGGTCCCAAATTTCTCCACAGATGCGGACAGCAAGAGTAGGCCAAGCCTGAGCCTTTCCCCTCCCCAGAGCAGCGCAAGGTGGTTCTGTCCCCAGGGTTTACAGACGTACTGCGAGCTCAGCATAGCGTCAGTGGTGCTTTCTGCCACAGCTGTGCTGCTGCTGGGCTCTGTCTTGGTGGCGTGGTGTTGCAGGAGGTGGGGGAACGCACTTTTCTCCTGCAGCCGAGGGCCTCAGCAGCCTCCGGACAGTGTCGTCGTAGGCAGCGGGTCTGCTGATCGCCTGAGAGAGCAGAGGGACTCCGTCTTTGGCCAGTTCGTCCCGTACCCGTGGGAAGCCAGCGTGCAGGAAGGCATACCAAAGAAAAGGAACAAGGAAATCGAACATCCGCTACAATAAACATGAAACTGCTGTCCACAGATAAGGAACTATTTGAATTATGTTCATAAGCAAAACTTTAAGAAAGTTATCCAATCATGTACTGTTGCTATGGGGTTAGCCAATGGTGTTAGAGCTTGCGGTAGCTGAAAAAAGTGTGTAGAAAACAATAAAGCCTTCCGCTTCTTTTGCCTCTGACTTGATTATTGATTGTCGCTTGACCGTCTCTACCGCGACAGGATTGGCTGTGGAAAATGAATGCTTGGATTATAAAGAGGAATTTTTGGACCCTAGAAATGGGGGCTTTTGTAGAAAAATGAGGATTTTCACCTGGAAAAGTTTGGTTTGGACCTATGTACTGGGTCTCCACCCCTTATTCCATACCATGTACGTTATGCCCAGGTCCCACATAATGTTCATTTCTCCATTCCATAAGCTTTCTTCACTCCTTCAGATGTTCAGTGACTTGGCTTCCATCTGTCAAGACAGATGCTCAGGACAGAAGTACGCTTGACTGTTGGACTCCAGCACCGGCTAGGTTTGGGTCGTCATTGCACGTATCAGGTTCACTCCTTGTCGTTCCTACTTCCTCCATCACTTCCTGCAACATACAACTCATCCCACAGATTACTTTCCCCCCAAGGTTAAATGTTCTTGAGGCACACCCTGAGCAGTCCCATCGTCCTGCAGTAGTCCCATCCAGGTCCCTGAGCAAAGACAATCCCGCGAGTGGGCTTGCCTTTTCCCAAGGGAGGAGCAATCCACACTGCCTTCCCCAGCCACCTCCCTGTGTGTGCTACGGGGACCTTATCTCCTCCCACAGGATGAAGGGGGTTTGTTTGGGCAGGACCAGGACGGGTAACAGATCCTCTGGTGTTCATTAGCCAAGTGGCTTCTGCTAAAGTTATATCCCAGTGCTTCCATCCCCCATTGTCCAATGCTCTCAACACAGTCTTCAACAGCCCATTATATCTTTCAATCTTTCCAGACGCTTGTGGGTAATAAGGGATGTGACACACCCACTCAATGCCATGTTTCTTTGCCCAGGAGTTTATAAGATTATTTTAAAAATGGGTCCCGTTGTCTGATTCGATTCTTTCAGGAGTACCATGCCGCCATAAAATTTGCCTTTCAAGACCTCAGATGGTATTTCGGGCAGTGCCATGATTTACAGGGTACGTTTCAAGCCAACCCGTAGTCGCTTCTACCATGGTGAGTATGTAGCGCTTGCCGTGGCGTGTTCGTGGCAGTGGTCCAATAGAGTCAATCTGCCAGGCCTCACCCTATTGAAAACTCAGCCATCGCCCTCTGTTCCAGGGAGACTTTACTCGTGTGGCTCGCTTGATTGCAGCACATGTTTCACATTCGTGAGTGACCTGTGAGATGGCCTCCGTGGTCAGGTCCACCCCTCGATCACGAGCCCATCTGTGCGTTGCATCTCTGCCGAGATGCCCTGATGTTTCATGGGGCCCATCGAGCTACAAACAGCTCACCCTTACACTCCCAGTCCAGGTGCAGCCGAGCTACTTCAATTTTGGCAGCTTTGTCTGCTTGCCCGTTGTTTTGATGTTCTTCAGTGGCACGCCTTTTGGGCACATGAGCATCTACATGACGTACCTTTAGAGCCACGTTTTCCACTCGGGCAGCGATGTCCTGCCACAGTGCAGCAGCCCAGATGGGTTTACCTCTGCGCTGCCAGTTGGTCTTCTTCCACCCCTGTAGCCACCCCCACAGGGCGTTAGCCACCATCCAGGAGTCCGTGTAGAGAGATAGTACTGGCCACTTTTCCCGTTCAGCAATCTTTAGGGCAAGTTGGATCGCTTTTACTTCTGCAAACTGACTTGACTCTCCTTCTCCTTCAGTGGCCTCAACGACTTGTCCTGTGGGACTCCACACAGCAGCTTTCCACTTCCGATGGCTTCCTACCACACGACAGGATCCATCAGTAAAGAGAGCATAACGCCTCTCATCTTCTGGTAACTCATTATATGGCGGTGCCTCTTGGGCACGAGCCACCTCCTCAGGCAACGCTCCAAAATCTCTACCTTCTGGCCAGTCCATGATCTCTTCCAGGGTCCCTGCATGGTTGGGTTTCCCCAGTCGAGCCCGTTGCGTGATTAAGGCTACCCATTTACTCCAGGTAGCACTGGTGGCCTGGTGTGTGGAAGGGATGTTTCCTTTGAACATCCAATGTAATACAGGCAGCCGTGGTGCCAAGAGGAGCTGTGCTTCTGTACCAACAACTTCTGAAGCAGCTCGAATCCCCTCATATGCTGCCAGTATCTCCTTTTCATTTGGAGTGTAGTGAGCTTCTGATCCTCGATATCCCCGGCTCCAAAATCCTAATGGTCGACCTCGAGTTTCACCTGGTACCTTCTGCCAGGCCCCAGTGAAGTGCTAGAGGTTGCTGATTCTCTCTGGGATAATCAAGACACCCCTCTATCAGGTGATGGGTCAATTTTGTGGGGTTGCTTGCCTGTTCAGGGGTGAGATCCCAGGCTACAGGAGGTGATAACCGTCCTAGGAATCTGCCCAATGCCTTCCACTCTCCCTGCCACCCAGGAACAGGCCGCCTCAGAGCACATTTTGGTACCGATTCACTCAAAATTTGCCTTCTCTTACACCAAAAGCATACCGAGCTCCACACAACCCACAGCAGGCAAACAGCATTAATAAAGAGTATCGATGAACTAACATAAGGATGACTAAGTACCTCGGGAGCCTGCAAAATAAAATCACCCATGATGTTCCCAATTCTTTGCAGCATGTTCCCGAGCTTAACAAAAATAAAGATAAGCAGCGCAATAAACAAGCCCGTGACCAGCACAAGAGCTTGTTGCTTAGTAACTACTATAGCTACAGCACATTTAATATAAAACTGCCGTTGTTTTGCCCCACGTTGGGCGCCAGAATACACTGTGATGGTTTGACTCTGGCTAAATGCCAGGTATCCACCCAGTCGCTCTATCACTTCCCACCCCCACCCCCTTCCCCTTGTTTTCTCAACAGGGCAAAGAGGGGAAAGAAGATAAACTAACGCTTGTGGGTGAAACAAAAGCAGTTTTAATATAAGCAAAGCAAAGCAAAAGTCCGCACACAGAAGCAAAAGCAAACAGATTTATTCTCTCCTTGCCATGGACAGGCGCTGTGGGGTCTTCTCAGGAAGCAGGGCTCCAATACGCGGAGTGGTTGCCTCGGAGGACCGAGGGTGACCCCACCCCCTTCCTCCTTTCTCCCAGCTTTATACTGAGCAGACGTCACATGGTCTGGAATATCCCTTGGGTCGGTTCGGGTCAGCTGTCCTGGCTGTGTCCCCTCCCGAGATCTTGCCCACCCCGTCCCACTGGGGGAAATGTCAGAAAGAGCCTTGGTGCTGTGTGAGCACTGCTCAGCAGCAGCCACAACACCAGGGTGCTGCCAACACCCTGCCAGCTCCCAGCATAAACCACAGCACCGTGAGGGCTGCTGTAGGGGAAAACCGATTCCAGTTCAGCCAGACCCAGTACAGTCTAGAAATGGGGTTTGTGCTTTAAGTGTGAGGGATTGTCTGTGGAAAATGAACGCTTGGAGTATAATCATGAAGGTTTGGACCCTAAAACTGGTCCTTTGTGTAGAGAAATGAGACTTTTCACACAAAGAAAGCTGGGTTTGGGCCTTGAAATGGGGACCCCAGGCCTTGAGCCACAGAGCAGCTACGGCACAGGACAAGAGGGACCTGTGGCCAAGCCACCCCAGCCATGCCCAGAAGGGACAGCCATCCCTGTCTGGTACCTGGAGCCAAAAGGGTTCCCCGAGCTGCTATTACAGGGGGAAGCATAAAGCAAAGGCTCGGGGAGAAAGGAACTGTGGCATGGACACATGTGTAAGGTGTTGCGTGGACACTTGTTTGTGTAAGGTATTAGAAGCAAAAATCAGATAGAATGTTCTCGAGTCATAAATAAGCCAGGAAGACCGTGTCATAATTCTGTACGAATGCCTTTGAAATTAACCCACTTTCCCAACATTCTCTCAAATTTTAGCATTTAATGAAAATGTGTACCTGACCCAACGGGACTACCAGAGAGCAGCCGGGAGAGCGTCCAGGCAGGTTGCCAGCAGGCCAAGGCTGGGGCGATGGCAAATCTACGGTGGGAAGGAAACAGCAGAGCATCTGGTATTCTGAAACGCAGCTACAGTTCCCCTGTGCGCTCTGGCTACGAGTCACTAGCCGCAGACTGAGAAATTCCCGTGCAAGCTGATGGGTCCCTACTCAGAGGGATGCCGCAGAGGTGCCCTTGCCAGGGGCATTCCGCAGAGCAGCCCCCGGGGGGCAACCCCCCCCCCAGGCGATGGGTGGCCTTCGGCAAGCCTCCCCTTGCACCGCTGCTGTGCCCCAGGCAGGTGTGTGCACTGAGCCGGCCCAGCCCCAGGCCAGGCCAGGAGGAGCTGGGAAGCACAAAATGGCCTTTTCCAGAAAGAGGAGAGGCCCAAAGCAGGTATTTCAGCAGCAATCGCCATGCTGCTTGCTGCCAGGCAGGCCCCTTCTGCGGGAGGTCCCTCCCCTGTCAGCACTGGCAGCATGGCAGGGGGTCGAAGGGGGCTGCAGACCCTCCCGTGCCACCGCCGCCAAGCACCGGGAAAAGAATGCAAAGAGCAGTGGAGCAGGGTATTTTCGTCCCATTAAAAGACCAGCAGGATGGCAAGCTCTTATCTGTGGATAAAAATGTCTGTGTGGAGACAGAGGAGTAAACTCATGGTAACATCTGCCCCAAGGAGCCCTTTGCAGAGTGACCGTGTACGCAGGGACAGCAGCCTTGCACTCGTCTCAAGGCTGAAATCTCTCCATCAGCCTCACGAGCTGTTGGCAGCAGCACCCGAGGAGGTCAGACTTCCCCTGGCTGCGCTTTCCTGCAGCTCGCCCTGAGCGCCGTCCACACGCAGCCTCAGCCGGGCCGTGACGTCACCGTGGGGCCGTGACATCACAATGGGGCCGTGACATCAGAGCGAGGCTGTGACATCACAATGGGGCCGTGTCATCAGAGCGAGGCTGTGACATCACAATGGGTCTGTGAGGTCACAAACCCCCGCGGTGACACACTGGGTGTAAATACTGATCACTCAGCCCCCGGCCTCCACTGCAGCACCAGCAGCAGTATGGTGCGACTGGAAGGAGCCATGGCCCTCACCCGCCGTCTCCTCCTCCTCCTCCTCCTCCTGGTGGCCCTGCACGCCAGGGCTGCCCGGGCTGCTCCGTGGCGAGCGCGGCGAGCAGGTAAGCGAGCGGCCGCTGGCGCACTTTCACGGGCCAGCGGGCTCTTCTCCCCAGGAAGCGTGGATGGTGGCTTTCTCCCTCCGGAGCTTCAGCAAGAGCCTTGTCTCTGTGTGCCAGAGCTCTCCCGGTACAAAAGCCCCAGGAGCCGTACGTTGGTCCATCCGCTCCTCGAGGCGTTGCACATGGCCTGGAAGGAGTGTTTGGAGAGCTGCCGGGTGCCAGCCAAGAGCTCCCCAGGCCCCGCTGCGGCTTTGACAGCCTCCGTCTTTGTCTGGCCCCCACGTTTGCTACCTGGGCCCCTTCCCCTGCCTGCAGTTCCCTAACGCAGAAGTGGATCCCATCATGCAGTGATGATGACTCTGCTTGCTTCTAGACGAGGCTGGGGGCAGTGTTTCTGCAGATTATCGCCTGGATCTTGGTATGGAGTCCTTGGGGTATCCTGGAGGTAAGTTCTCAGCGTCCCTTTCCTTGAAAGAGTAAACACTGACAAGATGGGATGGCAAGAGCTTATTGAGGTGCAATTTCCCTTCAGATCCTCTCACAGGCAATGGCGACCCAACGTCTTCATCTGTTCCTCTCCTGGACCCTGAGAGCAGTCCCACATGTAAGCCAGAGGAGGGAGCATCTACCTTTTTGTCTTGCGTCCGTGTGAAATGCAAGTTGGTCCTTCTGTGGCCGCTGCGCAGGTGGGCAGAAGAGCCGAGAAGGAAGGGGGTGGACTCAGTGATGTGTCCCGGGGCGCTTTCCCTTGCGAAGCTGTTTTTGGCGGCCTCTGGGAGCCTGAGCTGCTCCCGCCACTGGCTGCCACGCCGGCGGGCTCGTTGGGGCCGAGTTCAGAGGTGGTGTGAGCTCCAGGGAGCCCCTTTCTGCCGGCAGCTCCACCCGCCGTTCGTTCGTCCTGGCGTGGTGCCGCTGCAGGCACGTGGTAACTCTTTGCACCGCGCTCCTGAGGGGAAGGGAGAGGGCAGTGCCGTGGAGTAAGCCCGTCCTTGACTTGCCCCCGCTGCCACTCCGCTCCGAGGAGGTACCCTGAGCGGTGTCACGGGAGCTGATCTGTCGTGCGCTTCTTTGCAGCCGTGCCCGTAACAGAAGGCGACGCAGCTTCCCGGCCGGGTCCCAGGACCAAGACTCCAGGACGTGGCGTGGGTATGTCCTGGCTTTTTTTTTCCTCCCTGTGAGAGCTGCCAGCTCAAAGGCCAGAGGTCAGCCAGCCGGGCGCCTCTGCGGGTGTGAGGCAGGAGACCTGCCAGGGGGTGCCCTCTCCTTGTGAGGCCCCTTGCCGCTTTGGCGGTTGGGTTCTGCCGATGGAGATCAGAGGCGATGACGGGAGCTTCTCCGGGTGTTTGGTTACAGATGTGCCTGCAGGGAGGGCTTTCCCAGCCCCTCGGCTGCATCGGGCTGGACAGTCCGGCTGGCGTCGCCAGGGTGAGTAGTCTGTCTCTGCTGCCCTCAGGGGCGGTGCGCTGCTCTTTAATTTGTCCATGGGATATTGAGCCCAGTGCTTTCTTTTCAGATCGACAAACCACAAGACAGCCTGCTAAAGCAGGGAAGAAGTCCCAGAAGCTATCCGAGCTCCTGAAGGAAATACTGGAGAAACTGGCGAGAGTACACGGTGGGTGTATTTCTTTCACTCAGCCTTAGCCATGAGACAGCTGGAGCTTTTAGACACCCGTCTGGAGATGCTGCGGCCTGGGACAGCGGGAAGGGGTCGAGCAGAGCCTCGCAGCAGCAATGCTGGGTTTCACACCTTGCAGGCACTGTTGAGCCCGATCTGCTGTAGAGCCTCTACTGCCAGTTGTGGCTCAAGCCAAGTCCCAAGGGCCGCAGCTGCCCCTGCTGTACCGTGACGGCCCAGCGCTGCTTTCTGCAGACGTCATCAGTCAGATTTTTCTAAACCTGAGCGATGCCTTTGAGCAGTGTGGCCTCCTGAAGGCCCCATCTCCCCAACGGGGAGCGGCTCCATCTGACCCAACTGTCCTCCTTGCTTCCTCAAGGGACAGACCAGGAGGCTGTGCAGGAGGCGGCGCTTCCCAATGGAACCAGTGGCTCCCTGCCAGCTTCTGCAGCAGTAACGACACGAGCCCCCAGCACGACAGGTAATTGCTGCCCCGCGGTCAGACGGCTTCAACCACCGGGACGGCTGTGTGTCAGCCAGAGCGGCACAGAGCGGGAGCCCTCCCGCGAGCCGAGGTCCAGAGCGATGCCCTGACTGCCAGACTGGGCAGGGGCTTGGAGGGAACCTCCCCGTCCCCCTGCACCCTCTGTGCCTCAGCCATGCGGAGGCTTTACCTGTCCTGTCTCCTTTTTGGCAGTGCTCTCAATGCCTGGAGAAGGCCATGGTGGAGCAGACTCAGGTACTGAGCATTCCTGCTGGGGTCCCTAAGTGGGAGACGCGTCCCCAAGCCTGCGAGCGGCTGCGGGCGGTGCTCGTGCTGGGGAAAAGGCCGAAGGGGAGAGCAAGGCTCAGGTGTCTCTTGAGAAGGCCTGACTGCGTCCCCTGGGGGGTGGGAGATGGCCCCGGGGCAGGGAGATTCGGGGGCGGGTGGCTCTGACTGCTGCAGGGATGGTTTTTGTCCGTATCCCTCGAGGCAGCGACTGGCCAGGCAGCTGCGCTGCCCCCCGTGCTCTCCTCATGGCCGACGGAGTTTTGTTTGGAGGGACAACCTGTCCCAAAGGGTGGGAGGGTGCCACAAGCTTAGTGGTGGAGCGCTGCACAGACTAAGGTCCCAAATTTCTCCACAGATGCGGACAGCAAGAGTAGGCCAAGCCTGAGCCTTTCCCCTCCCCAGAGCAGCGCAAGGTGGTTCTGTCCCCAGGGTTTACAGACGTACTGCGAGCTCAGCATAGCGTCAGTGGTGCTTTCTGCCACAGCTGTGCTGCTGCTGGGCTCTGTCTTGGTGGCGTGGTGTTGCAGGAGGTGGGGGAACGCACTTTTCTCCTGCAGCCGAGGGCCTCAGCAGCCTCCGGACAGTGTCGTCGTAGGCAGCGGGTCTGCTGATCGCCTGAGAGAGCAGAGGGACTCCGTCTTTGGCCAGTTCGTCCCGTACCCGTGGGAAGCCAGCGTGCAGGAAGGCATACCAAAGAAAAGGAACAAGGAAATCGAACATCCGCTACAATAAACATGAAACTGCTGTCCACAGATAAGGAACTATTTGAATTATGTTCATAAGCAAAACTTTAAGAAAGTTATCCAATCATGTACTGTTGCTATGGGGTTAGCCAATGGTGTTAGAGCTTGCGGTAGCTGAAAAAAGTGTGTAGAAAACAATAAAGCCTTCCGCTTCTTTTGCCTCTGACTTGATTATTGATTGTCGCTTGACCGTCTCTACCGCGACAGGATTGGCTGTGGAAAATGAATGCTTGGATTATAAAGAGGAATTTTTGGACCCTAGAAATGGGGGCTTTTGTAGAAAAATGAGGATTTTCACCTGGAAAAGTTTGGTTTGGACCTATGTACTGGGTCTCCACCCCTTATTCCATACCATGTACGTTATGCCCAGGTCCCACATAATGTTCATTTCTCCATTCCATAAGCTTTCTTCACTCCTTCAGATGTTCAGTGACTTGGCTTCCATCTGTCAAGACAGATGCTCAGGACAGAAGTACGCTTGACTGTTGGACTCCAGCACCGGCTAGGTTTGGGTCGTCATTGCACGTATCAGGTTCACTCCTTGTCGTTCCTACTTCCTCCATCACTTCCTGCAACATACAACTCATCCCACAGATTACTTTCCCCCCAAGGTTAAATGTTCTTGAGGCACACCCTGAGCAGTCCCATCGTCCTGCAGTAGTCCCATCCAGGTCCCTGAGCAAAGACAATCCCGCGAGTGGGCTTGCCTTTTCCCAAGGGAGGAGCAATCCACACTGCCTTCCCCAGCCACCTCCCTGTGTGTGCTACGGGGACCTTATCTCCTCCCACAGGATGAAGGGGGTTTGTTTGGGCAGGACCAGGACGGTTAACAGATCCTCTGGTGTTCATTAGCCAAGTGGCTTCTGCTAAAGTTATATCCCAGTGCTTCCATCCCCCATTGTCCAATGCTCTCAACACAGTCTTCAACAGCCCATTATATCTTTCAATCTTTCCAGACGCTTGTGGGTAATAAGGGATGTGACACACCCACTCAATGCCATGTTTCTTTGCCCAGGAGTTTATAAGATTATTTTAAAAATGGGTCCCGTTGTCTGATTCGATTCTTTCAGGAGTACCATGCCGCCATAAAATTTGCCTTTCAAGACCTCAGATGGTATTTCGGGCAGTGCCATGATTTACAGGGTACGTTTCAAGCCAACCCGTAGTCGCTTCTACCATGGTGAGTATGTAGCGCTTGCCGTGGCGTGTTCGTGGCAGTGGTCCAATAGAGTCAATCTGCCAGGCCTCACCCTATTGAAAACTCAGCCATCGCCCTCTGTTCCAGGGAGACTTTACTCGTGTGGCTCGCTTGATTGCAGCACATGTTTCACATTCGTGAGTGACCTGTGAGATGGCCTCCGTGGTCAGGTCCACCCCTCGATCACGAGCCCATCTGTGCGTTGCATCTCTGCCGAGATGCCCTGATGTTTCATGGGGCCCATCGAGCTACAAACAGCTCACCCTTACACTCCCAGTCCAGGTGCAGCCGAGCTACTTCAATTTTGGCAGCTTTGTCTGCTTGCCCGTTGTTTTGATGTTCTTCAGTGGCACGCCTTTTGGGCACATGAGCATCTACATGACGTACCTTTAGAGCCACGTTTTCCACTCGGGCAGCGATGTCCTGCCACAGTGCAGCAGCCCAGATGGGTTTACCTCTGCGCTGCCAGTTGGTCTTCTTCCACCCCTGTAGCCACCCCCACAGGGCGTTAGCCACCATCCAGGAGTCCGTGTAGAGAGATAGTACTGGCCACTTTTCCCGTTCAGCAATCTTTAGGGCAAGTTGGATCGCTTTTACTTCTGCAAACTGACTTGACTCTCCTTCTCCTTCAGTGGCCTCAACGACTTGTCCTGTGGGACTCCACACATCAGCTTTCCACTTCCGATGGCTTCCTACCACACGACAGGATCCATCAGTAAAGAGAGCATAACGCCTCTCATCTTCTGGTAACTCATTATATGGCGGTGCCTCTTGGGCACGAGCCACCTCCTCAGGCAACGCTCCAAAATCTCTACCTTCTGGCCAGTCCATGATCTCTTCCAGGGTCCCTGCATGGTTGGGTTTCCCCAGTCGAGCCCGTTGCGTGATTAAGGCTACCCATTTACTCCAGGTAGCACTGGTGGCCTGGTGTGAGGAAGGGATGTTTCCTTTGAACATCCAATGTAATACAGGCAGCCGTGGTGCCAAGAGGAGCTGTGCTTCTGTACCAACAACTTCTGAAGCAGCTCGAATCCCCTCATATGCTGCCAGTATCTCCTTTTCAGTCGGAGTGTAGTGGGCTTCTGATCCTCGATATCCCCGGCTCCAAAATCCTAATGGTCGACCTCGAGTTTCACCTGGTACCTTCTGCCAGGCCCCAGTGAAGTGCTAGAGGTTGCTGATTCTCTCTGGGATAAGCAAGGCACCCCTCTATCAGGTGATGGGTCAATTTTGTGGGGTTGCTTGCCTGTTCAGGGGTGAGATCCCAGGCTACAGGAGGTGATAACCGTCCTAGGAATCTGCCCAATGCCTTCCACTCTCCCTGCCACCCAGGAACAGGCCGCCTCAGAGCACATTTTGGTACCGATTCACTCAAAATTTGCCTTCTCTTACACCAAAAGCATACCGAGCTCCACACAACCCACAGCAGGCAAACAGCATTAATAAAGAGTATCGATGAACTAACATAAGGATGACTAAGTACCTCGGGAGCCTGCAAAATAAAATCACCCATGATGTTCCCAATTCTTTGCAGCATGTTCCCGAGCTTAACAAAAATAAAGATAAGCAGCGCAATAAACAAGCCCGTGACCAGCACAAGAGCTTGTTGCTTAGTAACTACTATAGCTACAGCACATTTAATATAAAACTGCCGTTGTTTTGCCCCACGTTGGGCGCCAGAATACACTGTGATGGTTTGACTCTGGCTAAATGCCAGGTATCCACCCAGTCGCTCTATCACTTCCCACCCCCACCCCCTTCCCCTTGTTTTCTCAACAGGGCAAAGAGGGGTAAGAAGATAAACTAACCCTTGTGGGTGAAACAAAAGCAGTTTTAATATAAGCAAAGCAAAGCAAAAGTCCGTGCACAGAAGCAAAAGCAAACAGATTTATTCTCTCCTTGCCATGGACAGGCGCTGTCGGGCCTTCTCGGGAAGCAGGGCTCCAATACGCGGAGTGGTTGCCTCGGAGGACCGAGGGTGACCCCACCCCCTTCCTCCTTTCTCCCAGCTTTATACTGAGCAGACGTCACATGGTGGAATATCCCTTGGGTCGGTTCGGGTCAGCTGTCCTGGCTGTGTCCCCTCCCGAGATCTTGCCCACCCCGTCCCACTGGGGGAAATGTCCGAAAGAGCCTTGGTGCTGTGTGAGCACTGCTCAGCAGCAGCCACAACACCAGGGTGCTGCCAACACCCTGCCAGCTCCCAGCATAAACCACAGCACCGTGAGGGCTGCTGTAGGGGAAAACCGATTCCAGTTCAGCCAGACCCTGTACAGTCTAGAAATGGGTTTTTTGCTTTAAGTGTGAGGGATTGTCTGTGGAAAATGAACGCTTGGAGTATAATCATGAAGGTTTGGACCCTAAAACTGTTCCTTTGTGTAGAAAAATGAGGCTTTTCACACAAAAAAAGCTGGGTTTGGGCCTTGAAATGGGGACCCCAGGCCTTGTGCCACAGAGCAGCTACGGCACAGGACAAGAGGGACCTGTGGCCAAGCCACCCCAGCCATGCCCAGAAGGGACAGCCATCCCTGTCTGGTACCTGGAGCCAAAAGGGTTCCCCGAGCTGCTATTACAGGGGGAAGCATAAAGCAAAGGCTCGGGGAGAAAGGAACTGTGGCATGGACACATGTGTAAGGTGTTGCGTGGACACTTGTTTGTGTAAGGTATTAGAAGCAAAAATCAGATAGAATGTTCTCGAGTCATAAATAAGCCAGGAAGACCGTGTCATAATTCTGTACGAATGCCTTTGAAATTAACCCACTTTCCCAACATTCTCTCAAATTTTAGCATTTAATGAAAATGTGTACCTGACCCAACGGGACTACCAGAGAGCAGCCGGGAGAGCGTCCAGGCAGGTTGCCAGCAGGCCAAGGCTGGGGCGATGGCAAATCTACGGTGGGAAGGAAACAGCAGAGCATCTGGTATTCTGAAACGCAGCTACAGTTCCCCTGTGCGCTCTGGCTACGAGTCACTAGCCGCAGACTGAGAAATTCCCGTGCAGGCTGATGGGTCCCTACTCAGAGGGATGCCGCAGAGGTGCCCTTGCCAGGGGCATTCCGCAGAGCAGCCCCCGGGGGGCAACCCCCCCCCAGGCGATGGGTGGCCTTCGGCAAGCCTCCCCTTGCACCGCTGCTGTGCCCCAGGCAGGTGTGTGCACTGAGCCGGCCCAGCCCCAGGCCAGGCCAGGAGGAGCTGGGAAGCACAAAATGGCCTTTTCCAGAAAGAGGAGAGGCCCAAAGCAGGTATTTCAGCAGCAATCGCCATGCTGCTTGCTGCCAGGCAGGGTAAAGGGGATTATTGTCCTCTCAGGGATCAAATATTAAGCATCAAAATTAAATTTTACAATTATTACAAGCAGTTCAAAAACCAAATCAGGTAGCAATCATGCACTGTAAATCACACCAAATTAGAAATACAAAAAAATGTTATTGGAAACATTTTGGCTGTCCGAACAGCAAGAAAAATAGCAAAGGAACAAGCGTTCCAAATGGCATGAATTCCCTCCAAACAGTAACTCTTCCGAGGGAAAGGCCAAACTACTCAGTAGAAGATGAAAATTAGGTCAGTTTTTGAATGCTAAGAAAAATTTAGGGGGATGGTTAATAACTCCTCATGGACGAGTAGTAGTTCCACCTTTGTTAATAAAAGAAAGAATGCAAACCAAACATCAAGAATGTCATTAGGGAACAGAAGCTGTAGTAACTTCTTTATAAAAACAAGTTATATCTGTTAAAATGGTGGACATGGCTAAATTAATAACTGCAAAATGTGACGTATGTTTGAAAAATAATCCAGTAATCAAGAAAAGAGTTCAAATGGGTAGATTAAAATCTAGTACAGAAACTGGAGATTATTGGCAAGTAGATTTTTCAGAATTACCTAGACAAAATGGGTACCGATACATTCTGGTGGGGGTTGACACTTTTACAGGATGGCCAGAAGCTTTTCCCTGCCGCACCACACAAGCCAATGAAGTAGTAAAGTGGTTACTGCGAGAGATAATCCCAAGATTTGGAGTTCCTATTGGAATTTCGTCTGACAGAGGTCCACACTTTGTTGCAGAAATAGTCCAAAACGTTAGTAAAGTTTTGGGCATCACTTGGGATTTGCATACTCCGTGGAGGCCACAATCCAGTGGAAAAGTAGAAAGAATGAACCAAACTTCAAAAAGACAAATAAGTAAGATCTGTCAAGAGACTAATTTAAAGTGGCCTCAAGCACTTCCACTGGCATTATTACGGATCAGAGTACAACCAAAGAGTGGAACCTCAGTCAGTCCTTATGAATTACTGTATGGAAAACCTTATGAGTCCCCAGAACCAAACCCAAACATGCATGTAAAAGGAAAACAGGATGTGTATAACTACTTGCTTTCTTTAGGAAAAACACTGACTGCGATTCGGAGTGCAGTGCTGTGGAATAGAGCATTATCCCTGGAAACTCCAGTGCATGACTTTCAACCAGGAGATTATGTCTACGTGAAAACACGGACTTCTGAACCTTTACAGGAGCGCTGGAAAGGACCCTTTCAGATACTGTTAACAACCTTTACGGCTATCAAGCTTGCAGAATCAGATGCTTGGATACACTATACCCGAGTGAAGAAAGCACCTGCTCCATGGAAAATTATAAGCCGTGACCCAAAGACTTTAAAACTGACTTTAAAAGATGTTTAATATTTCATATCAGTTTGTGATTGTTCTCCTTATGTTGGCTTGGAAGGTGACGCTGGTGGAATCATGGGTTGATCTGGTGGCAAGGAACAGAAGGCAATCGGATACAGAACAATTAATCCAAATTCCCAAAGAAATGCCTGAAGAAAATTTGATGTTAGGATTGATTAAGGGATTTGCCAACTTACAAAATGTCACCCAGATCACAGCTTGTTTACCAATTCCAAGAGCAGTAGGTGAATCTATTCCTTGGGGAATCTTGACTATGAATTTGACCACGAGACCACTTATTGCAAACAAAAGCCAGTGGTTCAATGGTATGAACAAGTGAAATTTATTAGAAAACTATGGAAATCACCGGGTAAAAAATCAGACTGCGAAAAACTACTAAATTATGACTGTACCAGGGTCTCAACCTAGTGCTTTGGCTCGAGTTCTCCTTCCAGGAGGCCCAAACCCTAATCTAGGATAGTGTTCATATGATGAACAAATTAAAAACAATGTGAGCAGGAGCATCATGGAACGGCAGTGTGACAGAACTGGGCAAGGTACCCAAAACCAAGCACAGTGGGACTCTGTACGGTCTACGTCCATATTCTCACGATTTCAGTACGTGGCCAGAACCCCTTGGTGTTTGACTTGGGACGGTACCTGGGTTAACAGAGTGTTTGCAATCCTTCCCTCAATAGTAGATAAGGGCACTACCCGACTGGAAAAGGAGCATGTAGTGCCATGGTGGAAATGTGAAAAGGTGTATGATTGCAGCAATGCAGACTTAATAATTCAAAGAATTCCTCAGTTAGCAGCTGCTTTGAAGTTTGGTTGTTATTGTCGAGGTTTCCATAATAACCTCACCATGACTAGCATCTTTACACCCAGAAGAGGATACTTTTTAGTTGTAAGAAATCCACCATTCAGAGTCCAGGGCATTTAGTTTGGGCATTAAGTGTTGGCACCCGGACAACCCACTTACCAGTAGATGGTAAGGTGAAACAAATTACTTTAGGCCTGCCAACATTGTGTCCAATTTAGAAGAAATCACCATTCAAGGGTTCCCTGGAAAATTTAAAATTAGAACGAATTAAAAGGTCTGAAATAGATGATGACACCTGGAATGAACCATCAACAGGAGTAAAAATTGGCTGGGCTTTAGAGTCTATTTGAACCCAATAGCGTCCTATAGAAATAGAGAATGGCTTTTCACTTAACAGGACAAGTAGAAAAATTGGCCAATGTTACAAGAAAAGGATTTAAAGAATTAAACATACAGTTACAGGCAACTTCCCGAATGACACTTCAAAACCGGATGGCATTAGACATGCTTCTGTTAAAGGAGCATGGAGTGTGTGGATATCTCAAAGACAGATTAGATCATTGCTGCATTCATATCCCGAATGTTACACAGGATGTAGAACGTAATCTAGATCTGTTAAGCAAAATCGAAAAAGAAACAGAAACCATTCGAGAAGACATGTCAGAAGATTGGCTAGGAAAAATTTTTAGTGGATTGGGTTGGAACTTGAGCTCTTGCTGAAATCCCTAATCAAGACTCTGTTTTTGCTACTGATCATCTTTTTAATGATTATGCTAGTGTATGTGTGCCTTAAAAGACAGTTTACTAATAAACTTGCAATACATCGTAGAATTATACGAGAAGTACCCACTATGCCACCAGAGTATAACCCGCCACCACCATCATCTGGCAAGATAAACTTTGCCTTCGAAGATAAAAATGAAAAAAAGGATGAAAGTATTGAAATTATTTTCATCACTTTCAAAGGGGGGAAACGTTACTGATTTTATTAATTGATCAAATTGTGTTTGATTATGTTTTGATTTTAGTATAGGTGTGGAACTAAAAGATATTTTAGTAAAAAAAAATCATTTTACATTTACTATATTTTGAACCTAACAACCAGCTGCTACTCTAAATGTTCCCTGTACAGCCCCGTACCAAGGCCGAAGGGATTGGCGGCAATTATCTAGTAGAAACAGTTAAAACTTAGGTAACCAAAACACAAGAAGATTTGTAAACTGATTTATAATACATACATAGGACTAGAAGAATGCAAGGAGTTGTCAAGGTCCAGGATTAATGGGAACTGAGGGCAGTAACCGTAACAGCTTGCAGGTACCTGCCAAGAAAACCGTGTCCTTAAGCAAAAGGTGATTCCGGCCGGGGGAGATCGCGACCGCTGACCCACGGACCACCTACTCACATTACACCCCAGAGCCATTTCTAGACATTTCTAACCTCTGCTGCGCAGAATCGGAAGTGGGAGGAGAATATGTTCATGATTTCTTGGAAGCTGTGTGCTTATACATGAAGACCTAATGAATATGTAGGAGTAAGTTCTATAGAAGGTGTATGATTCTGGTGCCTGGCACGTGTTGTTGGTGAGAGCACTCCCCTACACGTCCGGCCGTCAATAAAGGAGTGTCTGCCTATCTGCGTCAAATTGGTGTAGGTAAGTTCTTTTATCCCGGATTTTGGTGACACTGTGGCTGATTTGGGGGTCAAAGTGAGATCACGGGTTCAAAGTGGGAGATTTAAGGGTCAAAAAAGGCTTTAGGGGTCTAATGGGGAAATTCTGGGGTGATACTGGGGGTTTGGGGGTCAGACATCGATCTGGGGATGAAAGGCACTTTGGGGTGAAAAGGGGGTTTTGGGACCCAGGGAACTCACCCCGCAGCACCCAGCTGAGGGTGGCCCTGGTGACGGTGGAGGTGCCGTCCCCCACCCCCACAGCGTCCCAGCACTGGTACTGGAGGGGGTCAGGGCTGATGCTCTTGGGGTGCCCCTGGGGCAGCAGCGCCTGCGGGGAGGGGGGGAGGGACAGGTACCCCTGGGACCCCCAGGAATCCCAAATCTCCCCTGCAACCCACCCAAACTGTATTTGCCACCCTCAGGTCCCTCCAAAACACCCTCAGTCACCCCAATCCTCCCCCAACCTCGTTAGTGCCCCCCAGATACTAGTGGCCCCCCAGGTCTCCATTTCACCCCCCAAGACCCCAAGTATCTCCCCGGAACCCCACCAGCCCACCCCCAGGACTACCTTAAGACCCATTAGCCCTCCCAGAAGAGCCCCAGGACCCCAGTTACTCCCACAAGATCCCTCCCAGCACCCCACTAGCCCCCACTGGACCCTTCTTGCACCCCATTATAGTTCCCCAGGACCCCATTATCTCCCCCAGAAACTGCCCTCAGGAGCCCTTTAGACACACCACCCCCCCTTCCCCCCCCCGGACAGTGATAACCCCCTCAACTCCCCCATGGCCCCAATAACACCACCCAAGCACCAAGACCCCATTACTTCCTTCAAGACACCCCCAGAGCCCAGTAACTCCCCCTGAACCCCCTCCAGGACGTCCCCACTCCCCCCACCTCAGACACCAATATCTCCCTCAAGACACCCCCCTCCCCCCGAGGACCCCAATACCCCTCCCAAACCCCTCCAGGACACACAGAGCCCCCACCCCCCGACTCCATTACACTCCCTCTAGGGCCCAAATAATCCCCCAGGACCCCAATAACCCCCACACCTCCCACAGAACCCCCATAACACCCCCCAATAGCCCCCAGGTCCCCAGTGCCCCCTCACGGCACAGGCAGGAGTGTGGGCAGGTGCTGGGGGGACACAACGTGCTGGAGCCCCCCGGGGTCCCCTGGCCCCACAGGGCCTACTGCCTGCGACACTCTGCCAGGGCTCTGTGCTCTGAGGGAGGCGGCCTGGGCAGGAGGCCTCCAGCTCTCCATGGTCTCCCCTGAGGGATGTTCCTGCAGAGATTTGGTTCACCCGGCAAGGGGGAATTGCTCCTTTGAAAACACTCCCTTTGGTCTGGGTGGTGACTGAGTGTTTCTCCTGCCAAGGGGGCACCAGCCCCAGCAGCCCCAGCACTAGTGGTGGTGGCTCCGGCCCAGCAGTGGGTGGGCGCAGGGGGCTGGGGCCCATTTCCCTGCCGGGGGTGGGGGCATCGCCGGGGAAGGGAAAGCTTTGGTCTAAAACCCCAAACTTTTTCATGGTTCTGAATTTGTTTTCAAAAAATGAAAGGTTTGTTGTCCCGGTTGTGGCACTCCAGACGTTCTGCTGTGTGACTGTGCTTGTCCTTTTCCCTTGAACTCGGTGGGTTTTGCTGTCTGTTGGGGTCTGTGCTGTCTGCGGGGTTTATCTGTCGGGTTACCCCAGGGAAAGGGAATTTTAGCCCTTTATTTTTACTTCAAGGGTGAAAGAGGTGACCCATTTAATATTTTCTGCCCGCTGTGGTGATTTGGGGTGGGTGGGTTCAGTCTGATGAAACACCCCAGAGTGGTGCTTCAGAGGGTGCCGGTCACCAGAGCCGAGAGGTGCTGCTCAGAATCCGGCATTAAGGCCGAGGGCGAGAGCTGGCCCAGGGGGGCTCTTGCCTTCCGGCTGGGGGACAGTGTTTCCCAGCTGGGAGGTGCTGGGAGAGATGGGGGGTGAGCAGGGCTGTGCTGGAGCCCAGCCCCTCTGCAGAGCCCGGCTGCTCCTCTGGCTTTCTGGTCAAAGTTCAGCTTCGGTGCTGAGCTTCAAATTTGCACCTTTCCCCAAAAAAAACAAATCCTGTTTTTTTCAAGTCGGAACGTCCTGCTCTGCTTTCAGGAAAGAGTCTCTTGACATCTGCAGGCAGAGCCGAAATCTCCCACACTGAAGCTACAAGAAGTAACTGAAAAGTAATAAAAGGACAAGTGTCTGTGTGCCGGGAAACTGGGAGTGCCTCTGGGTGGGAAATCCGGCAGCAGCCGTTGCTCTGAGGCTGCAAACTGCCGGCACAGCAGCTGCCGCGGGGGGCACTGCTTCAGCCTCCTCCGGCAGGCTCTCCTTCACCTCCACCTCTCCCCCCTGCAGCAGCTCTGCAGAAAATCGTCACTTTTCACTGCCCGCGGCTGTGGATTGCTGTGAACGGGATGTAACCGGTTGCCACCGTGTTTCCCTGCAAGCTTGTCCTGCCTGATGTGCTGTCAGTCTGCAGATCGTCACCTCGTTCCTAGGTGAGTGTTGGGGCTTCTCCTGGGGTCTCCTGTGCATCTTCTTACGTGTTGACAAAATGCCCATGGGAAAAGAGAATTATCATCAGGATAATTGATCAGGAAGAATTCATCCAGATCTTTACAAAAGCAGTCTCCTGTCCAGAACACCTGTGTAGTTCATCTTGCCTGTTTTTTCTTCCCGTCACCTTCCAGCTCCTGTTGGGTTCTGCTTTGCCCTGCACCTCTGCTTGTTCTCATCCCCATTTCATGGAGCCAGGCAGACCGACTTCCTCCTCCTCCTCCTTTTGCCTGCTTTTCTCCCTGTGACATCTGTTTTCTGTAACTGCCTGGTCTTTGTGGAACACATTTAACAAGGGCTCTGGCAGGTTCCCCTTTCAGGAGGTGCCTGTGGCTGCAGGGATGCCGTGTGGAGCAGGTGGGACAGGGCTGGCGTCTGCTCCGGGTCGGGGTTCGCACCCTCGGGTGCTGCGCAGAGGCCGGGTGCTGTGGGCTCGCGGCGGTAGCTCGGGCTCGGAGCAGAACCTGGTCTTTGGGGAAAACGTGGGTTTTCCTGAAGTGACTCCCTGTGCCGAGGCTGGCTGGCGGCCTGCAGCCGGCGTGTGCCCTGTGCCGGGGAGCTGGCCGGGCGTGTCAGGGAGCGGAGAGGTCTGACAGCACCTTCCTGGGCGCTGGCTGGGACAGGCCGGGGAGGGCTTGAGCTCTGTGTGTGGTGGCCAGGGGAGGCGATGCAGCAGGTGGAGCCGGCTCGTCTCTGATCGACCTTTTGAGGCAATTCCTGCTGGGGATTTAGGTTTTAGGACAGTTAACTGAAATCTTGCTTTATAAGTTGCTGATGAGTATGAGCAATGCAACCCCTGAGAATGGCAGTACTCAGAGGTGGCTGCATCTGCACCCAGGGGATGCTCCTCTGTCCTTAGAACTTGAGGAAGGAAGCTTTGCAGGGGTCAGCAGTGCTGCGGCTGAGGGGACTGGGTTTTCCAGGGCTGGGCAGCAGATTCTTCCCCTGTCTATCCTGCGTCTGCACTGTGAAAGCTTGTGCACAGCAGTGCCTTGCTGCCTGTGCCTTCTGTTTCAGCGCTCTGCTGCCAGTTATTTCACTGGCTGTGGTGAGCACCAGGCATCTGAAGGTGGTGGTGAAAATGTGATGGATCAGGAGAGGCAGCAGGACCAGCGGCAGTGAAAGATTGTCAGGTGTTCAGTGTCACAGGAGAAGCACCCGAGAGGTTTCAGAATGGTGATTTGTTTGAAGAGGGGTCACACAGGGTCACCAGGACATCATGAAGTTTAATTTAGGGTTGTAAAGAGATTTTCCACTCTGAACTTCAGGCAAGTAGCAGTTGTTTCTTGGTATTTTAAAAGCGGTTAGAATCTCCTCTACTCCTTCTGTCATTGCCAGGTGTTGAACTGGCAGCTGACAGCCCCAGAGCTCTCACTTCTGTCTCACCATCTTCCACCTCACAGGAGCTGGTGCTGTGTGGTCGGGCTGTGTGCATTGCTGAAGGCCTGCACACATTCCTCTCTATGCCATGGTTTCCTACGGGAAAAATGGAATTGGGAACAGTCACACTTTGGGGATTCCATCCTGGGCAGGCAGAGGGATGCGCCTGAAACTGTCGTTTGACTCTGTGGGGAATTGTTGCAGAACCAGAGTGTAGGGTTGAGGAGACAAGATGTTCCCGCAGCAATGGAGAGAGAAGTATGCAAAGGTTTCAGCTGCCAGCCTGCACACACTGGCTGTGCATGTACTCGAATGCTCGGCTGCAGTGCCCCGGGCTGCAGAGGTTATTGTGCAGAAAAGCCCTTGGTTAGTGGAGTAATTCTGTGTTGGAATAATTCTGCATCTGGGCAGTGGAATGGGATATTTACCTTGTGACACAGAGGTGCCTCTCGGGCAAAGCAAAACACTAAGAGATTTTTTGGAGGAATGTTCATTTTTGTTCTGATTTCATGCTGTCTGAAATGTCTCTTGCCCTTTTTTCCCCTTGGAGAAGTCTCATGAAGTTTTTGCAGCTGTCCTGACTCTCCTCCCCTGCCCTCCCTGGCAGCAGTGTGGCAGTGAGAGCTGCCCCCCGGGAGGAGGTGTGCTCTGCTGGCTGTTAAAGAGTTGGCAGCGCTGGGCTCTGTGCTCATCTCCAAAGGTTCCCTGTTCTCCCTGGGCAGTGGATTTGAGTGTTCTGCCATTCTGAGAACAGGAACATCTGTACAGATACAAACCCTCGAGTGCATGGATTGGGTTCGTGAAGGCCCGATTCTTTTAATCTCCTTTGGCAGCTCTATTGCCCCACATTTTCTCTCTGCCCTCTTCTCTGTCAAACTGTCTCACAGGTGGCCTTCTTCCCCAGGCTTTGCCTCGTCCCCTGGTCAGACTCGAGCTGTTCAGCCCCTGCAGGCCCAGCGGCTGCTGGGGGATCTGAGCTGGGCAGAGGCAGCAGGGCCTGATCGCTGAAGGAAGCAGGTGTTGTGCTCTGACTCTGATCTTGCTGAAGCTGCTTTTGTTACCCTTCCAGAAAACCAAGCGAGGGCTGAATCAGAGCTGGCGGTTTGCTGAAGGTACCAAAGAACAGGGGCTTTAGAAGGCAATGCCGAATCCCGTGGACAACCGTAATGCTGTTTGTTTGTTAACTTGTCCGAGGTATTTTATTGTGGGTTTTGTGTAAGGTGCTATCAAGCAATCCCATGCAGCTGGAAGCCAGAGGCAAGCCCATTTACTTCAGGGCTGTGAAGATCTCTACTCCTGGGACAGCTGTCTCGCTGCTGCAGGGGTTGGTTTTTATTTTGCTGTGGAGAAACGGAACAAAAATTTTCATGCCATTTCCTTTTCCCTGAGGTGGGAGAATTCCTGGAAGTCTCCGCATAGAGTTAAGGGGAGCCTTCCTCTTTTTTCCCGGAGCTGGGCTGAGTGCAGCTCCCAGAAGGCCGGGCTTTGGAAGGCCGGGAGCGCTGACCCGACCAGGCAAGAGGACTCCTGACAGCAGGGCTGGGCTGCAGTTGTGGCTGCAGGTGCTGCGGGGAGATGCTGGGTGTCTGGGGGGCTGACCTGGCCGGTTTGGTGGTTTGAGGGCGCTGTACGCTCTGCCCCAGGTGCTGAGAAGGTGTTTTCTGTCGGCAGGGCTGGTGGCCCATCAGTCTGTGTTCTCAGAGGTGAGCCCACAGGAGTCCCTCGCTGGGGCTTGGCTGCAGAGAGCTCTGTGGTACCTTGAACGTGTTTGACCTTTCCCAGAGTGCTCAAACCTGCCAGTTGACGCTCTTTAACACTGTCCTCTGAAAGAGCCTTCCAGCAGGGATGCCTATCATCTCTGGCTTTCCCTTCAGAGAATTGTCACCAAAAGCTGCTGTATCTTTGTCACTTGCCAGATGCCACCTTGTTGCTCTGGGCTTTTCCACAAGAGGGCTGTGAGGAGGCTGTGGTTGTCTGACGTGTGGTGTAGGCAGGCTCTCGGTTGCCTCTGCGTGGCCAGCTGATAGCCTTCTGGCTCTCAGTACACTCTGGGTGGCAGCACAGGCTCTAAGACAACTGTAATGAGGATGTGAGTGGTCAGCTTTAGTCTCCAAGTGGCCCCAAGATGCTAGCCCAGGGGCTCTGAGTAGGGTCTCTGGCCAGCTCGGGTCCAAGAGGGCTGTGAGTAGGCTCTGGTTGGCTGTCCTGTGGTGTAGGCGGGCTGTAGGTTGCCTCTGGCTGGCCAGGTGGTGTCCTACTGGGCTCCAGTTAGTCTCTGGATGGCATGCTGGTCTCAAGAAGTACTCTGAGTAGGCTCTGGCTGGCCAGCTGTGCTGTCCCGTGCGCTCCAAGTAGGCTTTGGATCGCAGGCTGCAGGCCACCATGTCTCTGGGCCGGATGGGGGCGGGGTTTGCTCGGTGAATGACAGCAGTGCTGCCCAAGTGCCAGGAGCTGGATGGGGGCGGGGTTTATTCCGTGAATGACAGCAGTGCTGCCCAAGTGCCATAAGCTGGATGGGGGTGGGGCTTTGCTCGGTCAATGACAGCAGTTCTGCCCAAGAGCTAGGAGCTGGATGGGGGCGGGGCTTTGCTCGGTGAATGACAGCAGTGCTGACCAAGTGCCAGGAGCTGGATGGGGGCGTGGATTTGCTCTGTGAATGACAGCAGTGCTGCCCAAGTGCCAGGAGCTGGATGGGGGCGGGGCTTTGCTCGGTGAATGACAGCAGTGCTGCCCAAGTGCCAGGAGCTGGATGGGGGCGGGGCTTTGCTCTGTGAATGACAGCAGTGCTGCCCAAGTGCCAGGAGCTGGATGGGGGCGGGGCTTTGATCGGTGAATGACAGCAGTGGTGCCCAAGTGCCAGGAGCTGGATGGGGGCGGGGCTTTGCTCGGTGAATGACAGCAGTGGTGCTCAAGTTCTAGGAGCTGGATGGGGGCGGGGCTTTGCTCTGTGAATGACAGCCGTGCTGCCCATGTGCCAGGAGCTGGATGTGGGCGGGGCTTTGCTCGGTGAATGACAGCAGTGCTGCCCAAGTGCCAAGAGCTGGATGGGGGCGGGGCTTTGCTCGGTGAATGACAGCAGTGGTGCCCAAGTGCCAAGAGCTGGATGGGGGCGGGGCTTTGCTCGGTGAATGACAGCAGTGCTGCTCAAGAGCGAGGAGCCAGATGGGGGCGGGGCTTTGCTCGGTGAATGACAGCAGTGCTGCCCAAGTGCCAGGAGCTGGATGGGGGCGGGGCTTTGTTCTGTGAATGACAGCAGTGCTGCCCAAGTGCCAGGAGCTGGATGTGGGCGGGGCTTTGCTCGGTGAATGACAGCAGTGCTGCCCAAGTGCTAGGGGCCGTATGGGGGCGGGGCTTTCCTCGGTGAATGACAGCAGTGCTGCCCAAGTGCCAGGAGGTGGATGGGGGCGGGGCTTTGCTCGGTGAGTGACAGCAGTGGTGCCCAAGTTCCAGGAGCTGGATGGGGGCGGGGCTTTGCTCGGTGAATGACAGCAGTGCTGCCCAAGTGCCAGTATCTGGATGGGGGCGGGGCTTTGCTCGGTGAATGACAGCAGTGCTGCCCAAGTGCCAGGAGCTGGATGGGGGCGGGGCTTTGCTCGGTGAATGACAGCAGTGCTGCCCAAGTGCCAGGAGCTGGATGGGGGCGGGGCTTTGCTCTGTGAATGACAGCAGTGCTGCCCAAGTGCCAGGAGCTGGATGGGGGCGGGGCTTTGATCGGTGAATGACAGCAGTGCTGCCCAAGTGCCAGGAGCTGGATGGGGGCGGGGCTTTGCTCGGTGAATGACAGCAGTGCTGCCCAAGTGCCAGGAGCTGGATGTGGGCGGGGCTTTGCTCGGTGAATGACAGCAGTGCTGCCCAAGTGCCAGGAGATGGATGGGGGCGGGGCTTTTCTCAGTGAATGACAGCAGAGTTGTCCACGTGCTAGGGGCCGTATAGGGGCGGGGCTTTGCTCGGTGAATGACAGCAGTGCTGCCCAAGTGCCAGGATCTGGATGGGGGCGGGGCTTTGCTCTGTGAATGACAGCAGTGCTGCACAAGTGCCAGGAGCTGTATGTGGGCGGGGCTTTGCTCGGTGAATGACAGCAGTGCTGCCCAAGTGCCAGGAGCTGGATGGGGGCGGGGCTTTGCTCTGTGAATGACAGCAGTGCTGCCCAAGTGCCAGGAGCTGGATGTGGGCGGGGCTTTGCTCGGTGAATGACAGCACTGCTGCCCAAGTGCCAGGAGCTGGATGGGGGCGGGGCTTTGCTCGGTGAATGACAGCAGTGCTGCCCAAGTGCCAGGAGCTGGATGGGGGCGGGGCTTTGCTCGGTGAATGACAGCAGTGCTGGCCAAGTGCCAGGAGCTGGATGGGGGCGGGGCTTTGTTCGGTGAATGACAACAGTTTTGTCCACGTGCTAGGGGCCGTATAGGGGCGGGGCTTTGCTCGGTGAATGACAGCAGTGCTGCCCAAGTGCCAGGAGCTGGATGGGGGCGGGGCTTTGCTCGGTGAATGACAGCTGTGCTGCCCAAGTGCCAGGAGCTGGATGGGGGCGGGGCTTTGCTCGGTGAATGACAACAGTTTTGTCCACGTTTTAGGGGCCGTATAGGGGCGGGGCTTTGCTAAGTGAATGACAGCAGTGCTGGCCAACTGCTAGGAGCTGGATGGGGGCGGGGTTTTCTCTGTGAATGACAGCAGTGCTGCCCACGTACCATGAACTGGATGGGGGCGTGGCTTTGCTCGGTGAATGACAGCAGTGCTGCCCAAGTGCCAGGAGCTGGATGTGGGCGGGGCTTTGCTCGGTGAATGACAGCAGTGCTGCCCAAGTGCCAAGAGCTGGATGGGGGCGGGGCTTTGCTCGGTGAATGACAGCAGTGGTGCCCAAGTGCCAAGAGCTGGATGGGGGCGGGGCTTTGCTCGGTGAATGACAGCAGTGCTGCTCAAGAGCGAGGAGCCAGATGGGGGCGGGGCTTTGCTCGGTGAATGACAGCAGTGCTGCCCAAGTGCCAGGAGTTGGATGGGGGCGGGGCTTTACTCTGTGAATGACAGCAGTGGTGCTCAAGTCCTAGGAGCTGGATGGGGGCGGGGCTTTGCTCTGTGAATGACAGCCGTGCTGCCCATGTGCTAGGAGCTGGATGTGGGCGGGGCTTTGCTCGGTGAATGACAGCATTGCTGCCCAAGAGCTTGAAGCTGGATGGGGGCGGTGCTTTGCTCGGTGAATGACAGCAGTGCTGCTCAAGAGCGAGGAGCCAGATGTGGGCGGGGCTTTGCTCGGTGAATGACAGCAGTGCTGCCCAAGTGCCAGGAGCTGGATGGGGGCGGGGCTTTGTTCTGTGAATGACAGCAGTGCTGCCCAAGTGCCAGGAGCTGGATGTGGGCGGGGCTTTGCTCGGTGAATGACAGCAGTGCTGCCCAAGTGCTAGGGGCCGTATGGGGGCGGGGCTTTCCTCGGTGAATGACAGCAGTGCTGCCCAAGTGCCAGGAGGTGGATGGGGGCGGGGCTTTGCTCGGTGAGTGACAGCAGTGGTGCCCAAGTTCCAGGAGCTGGATGGGGGCGGGGCTTTGCTCGGTGAATGACAGCAGTGCTGCCCAAGTGCCAGTATCTGGATGGGGGCGGGGCTTTGCTCGGTGAATGACAGCAGTGCTGGCCAAGTGCCAGGAGCTGGATGGGGGCGTGGCTTTGCTCGGTGAATGACAGCAGTGCTGCCCAAGTGCCAGGAGCTGGATGGGGGCGGGGCTTTGCTCGGTGAATGACAGCAGTGCTGCCCAAGTGCCAGGAGCTGGATGGGGGCGGGGCTTTGCTCGGTGAATGACAGCAGTGCTGCCCAAGTGCCAGGAGCTGGATGGGGGCGAGGCTTTGCTCGGTGAATGACAGCAGTGCTGCCCAAGTGCCAGGAGCTGGATGGGGGCGGGGCTTTGCTCGGTGAATGACAGCAGTGGTGCTCAAGTTCTAGGAGCTGGATGGGGGCGGGGCTTTGCTCTGTGAATGACAGCCGTGCTGCCCATGTGCCAGGAGCTGGATGTGGGCGGGGCTTTGCTCGGTGAATGACAGCAGTGCTGCCCAAGTGCCAAGAGCAGGATGGGGGCGGGGCTTTGCTCGGTGAATGACAGCAGCACTGACAAAGTGCTAGGAGCTTGATGGGGGCGGGACTTTGCTCGGTGAATGACAGCAGTGCTGCCCAAGTGCCAGGATCTGGATGGGGGCGGGGCTTTGCTCTGTGAATGACAGCAGTGCTGCACAAGTGCCAGGAGCTGTATGTGGGCGGGGCTTTGCTCGGTGAATGACAGCAGTGCTGCCCAAGTGCCAGGAGCTGGATGGGGGCGGGGCTTTGCTCTGTGAATGACAGCAGTGCTGCCCAAGTGCCAGGAGCTGGATGTGGGCGGGGCTTTGCTCGGTGAATGACAGCAGTGCTGGCCAAGTGCCAGGAGCTGGATGGGGGCGGGGCTTTGCTCGGTGAATGACAGCAGTGCTGCCCAAGTGCCAGGAGCTGGATGGGGGCGGGGCTTTGCTCGGTGAATGACAGCAGTGCTGGCCAAGTGCCAGGAGCTGGATGGGGGCGGGGCTTTGTTCGGTGAATGACAACAGTTTTGTCCACGTGCTAGGGGCCGTATAGGGGCGGGGCTTTGCTCGGTGAATGACAGCAGTGCTGCCCAAGTGCCAGGAGCTGGATGGGGGCGGGGCTTTGCTCGGTGAATGACAGCAGTGCTGCCCAAGTGCCAGGAGCTGGATGGGGGCGGGGCTTTGCTCGGTGAATGACAACAGTTTTGTCCACGTTTTAGGGGCCGTATAGGGGCGGGGCTTTGCTAAGTGAATGACAGCAGTGCTGGCCAACTGCTAGGAGCTGTATGGGGGCGGGGTTTTCTCTGTGAATGACAGCAGTGCTGCCCACGTACCATGAACTGGATGGGGGCGGGGCTTTGCTCGGTGAATGACAGCAGTGCTGCCCAAGTGCCAGGAGCTGGATGTGGGCGGGGCTTTGCTCGGTGAATGACAGCAGTGCTGCCCAAGTGCTAGGAGCTGGATGTGGGTGGGGCTTTGCTCGGTGAATGACAGCAGTGCTGCCCAAGTGCCAAGAGCTGGATGGGGGCGGGGCTTTGCTCGGTGAATGACAGCAGTGGTGCCCAAGTGCCAAGAGCTGGATGGGGGCGGGGCTTTGCTCGGTGAATGACAGCAGTGCTGCTCAAGAGCAAGGAGCCAGATGGGGGCGTGGCATTGCTCGGTGAATGACAGCAGTGCTGCCCAAGTGCCAGGAGCTGGATGGGGGCGGGGCTTTGCTCTGTGAATGACAGCCGTGCTGCCCATGTGCTAGGAGCTGGATGTGGGCGGGGCTTTGCTCGGTGAATGACAGCATTGCTGCCCAAGAGCTTGAAGCTGGATGGGGGCGGTGCTTTGCTCGGTGAATGACAGCAGTGCTGCCCAAGTGCCAAGAGCAGGATGGGGGCGGGGCTTTACTCGGTGAATGACAGCAGTGCTGCCCAAGTGCCAGGAGCTGGATGGGGGCGGGGCTTTGCTCTGTGAATGACAGCAGTGCTGCCCAAGTGCCAGGAGCTGGATGGGGGCGGGGCTTTGATCGGTGAATGACAGCAGTGCTGCCCAAGTGCCAGGAGCTGGATGGGGGCGGGGCTTTGCTCGGTGAATGACAGCAGTGGTGCTCAAGTTCTAGGAGCTGGATGGGGGCGGGGCTTTGCTCTGTGAATGACAGCCGTGCTGCCCATGTGCCAGGAGCTGGATGTGGGCGGGGCTTTGCTCGGTGAATGACAGCAGTGCTGCCCAAGTGCCAAGAGCAGGATGGGGGCGGGGCTTTGCTCGGTGAATGACAGCAGCACTGACAAAGTGCTAGGAGCTTGATGGGGGCGGGACTTTGCTCGGTGAATGACAGCAGTGCTGCCCAAGTGCCAGGAGCTGGATGTGGGCGGGGCTTTGCTCGGTGAATGACAGCAGTGCTGCCCAAGCGCCAGGAGCTGGATGGGGGCGGGGCTTTACTCGGTGAATGACAGCAGTGCTGCCCAAGTGCCAGGAGATGGATGGGGGCGGGGCTTTGCTCAGTGAATGACAGCAGAGTTGTCCACGTGCTAGGGGCCGTATAGGGGCGGGGCTTTGCTTGGTGAATGACAGCAGTGCTGCCCAAGTGCCAGGATCTGGATGTGGGCGGGGCTTTGCTCTGTGAATGACAGCAGTGCTGCACAAGTGCCAGGAGCTGGATGTGGGCGGGGCTTTGCTCGGTGAATGACAGCAGTGCTGCCCAAGTGCCAGGAGCTGGATGGGGGCGGGGCTTTGCTCTGTGAATGACAGCAGTGCTGCCCAAGTGCCAGGAGCTGGATGTGGGCGGGGCTTTGCTCGGTGAATGACAGCACTGCTGCCCAAGTGCCAGGAGCTGGATGGGGGCGGGGCTTTGCTCGGTGAATGACAGCAGTGCTGCCCAAGTGCCAGGAGCTGGATGGGGGCGGGGCTTTGCTCGGTGAATGACAGCAGTGCTGGCCAAGTGCCAGGAGCTGGATGGGGGCGGGGCTTTGTTCGGTGAATGACAACAGTTTTGTCCACGTGCTAGGGGCCGTATAGGGGCGGGGCTTTGCTCGGTGAATGACAGCAGTGCTGCCCAAGTGCCAGGAGCTGGATGGGGGCGGGGCTTTGCTCGGTGAATGACAGCAGTGCTGCCCAAGTGCCAGGAGCTGGATGGGGGCGGGGCTTTGCTCGGTGAATGACAACAGTTTTGTCCACGTTTTAGGGGCCGTATAGGGGCGGGGCTTTGCTAAGTGAATGACAGCAGTGCTGGCCAACTGCTAGGAGCTGGATGGGGGCGGGGTTTTCTCTGTGAATGACAGCAGTGCTGCCCACGTACCATGAACTGGATGGGGGCGGGGCTTTGCTCGGTGAATGACAGCAGTGCTGCCCAAGTGCCAGGAGCTGGATGTGGGCGGGGCTTTGCTCGGTGAATGACAGCAGTGCTGCCCAAGTGCTAGGAGCTGGATGTGGGTGGGGCTTTGCTCGGTGAATGACAGCAGTGCTGCCCAAGTGCCAAGAGCTGGATGGGGGCGGGGCTTTGCTCGGTGAATGACAGCAGTGGTGCCCAAGTGCCAAGAGCTGGATGGGGGCGGGGCTTTGCTCGGTGAATGACAGCAGTGCTGCTCAAGAGCGAGGAGCCAGATGGGGGCGTGGCATTGCTCGGTGAATGACAGCAGTGGTGCCCAAGTGCCAGGAGTTGGATGGGGGCGGGGCTTTACTCTGTGAATGACAGCAGTGCTGCCCAAGTGCCAGGAGCTGGATGGGGGCGGGGCTTTGCTCTGTGAATGACAGCCATGCTGCCCATGTGCTAGGAGCTGGATGTGGGCGGGGCTTTGCTCTGTGAATGACAGCAGTGCTGCCCAAGTGCCAGGAGCTGGATGGGGGCGGGGCTTTGCTCGGTGAATGACAGCAGTGCTGCCCAAGTGCCAGGAGCTGGATGGGGGCGGGGCTTTGCTCTGTGAATGACAGCAGTGCTGCCCAAGTGCCAGGAGCTGGATGTGGGCGGGGCTTTGCTCGGTGAATGACAGCACTGCTGCCCAAGTGCCAGGAGCTGGATGGGGGCGGGGCTTTGCTCGGTGAATGACAGCAGTGCTGCCCAAGTGCCAGGAGCTGGATGGGGGCGGGGCTTTGCTCGGTGAATGACAGCAGTGCTGCCCAAGTGCCAGGAGCTGGATGGGGGCGGGGCTTTGTTCTGTGAATGACAGCAGTGCTGCCCAAGTGCCAGGAGCTGGATGTGGGCGGGGCTTTGCTCGGTGAATGACAGCAGTGCTGCCCAAGTGCTAGGGGCCGTATGGGGGCGGGGCTTTCCTCGGTGAATGACAGCAGTGCTGCTCAAGTGCCAGGAGCTGGATGGGGGCGGGGCTTTGCTCGGTGAATGACAGCAGTGCTGCCCAAGTGCCATAAGCTGGATGGGGGCGGGGTTTGCTCGGTGAATGACAGCAGTGCTGCCCAAGTGCCAGGAGCTGTATAGGGGCGGGGTTTGCTCCGTGAATGACAGCAGTGCTGTCCAAGTGCCATAAGCTGGATTGGGGCGGGGCTTTGCTCGTTGAATGACAGCAGTGCTGCACAAGTGCCAGGAGCTGTATGGGGGCGGGGTTTGCTCTGTGAATGACAGCCGTGCTGCCCAAGTGCTAGAGATTGATGGGGGCGGGGTTTGCTCGTTGAATGACAGCAGTGCTGTCCAAGGGCCAGGAACTGGATGGGGGCGGGGCATTGCTCGGTGAATGACAGCAGTGCTGCCCAAGTGCCATAAGCTGGATTGGGGCGGGTCTTTGCTCGTTGAATGACAGCAGTGCTGTCCAAGGCCCAGGAACTGGATGGGGGCGGGGCATTGCTCGGTGAATGACAGCAGTTCTGCCCAAGAGCGAGCAGCTGGAAGGGGGCGGGGCTTTGCTCGGTGAATGACAGCAGTGCTGTCAAAGTGCCAGGAGCTGGATGGGGCGGGGCTTTGCTCGGTGAATGACAGCAGTGCTGCCCAAGTGCTAGGAGCCGGATGTGGGCGGGGCTTTGCTCAGTGAATGACAGCAGTGCTGCCCAAGTGACAGGAGCTGGATGGGGGCGTGGCTTTGCTCGGTGAATGACAGCAGTGCTTCCCAAGTGCCAGGACGTGGATGGGGGCGTGGCTTTGCTCGGTGAGTGACAGCAGTGCTGCCCAAGTGCCAGGAGCTGGATGTGGGCGGGGCTTTGCTCGGTGAATGACAGCAGTGCTGCCCAAGTGCCAGTATCTGGATGGGGGCGGGGCTTTGCTCGGTGAATGACAGCAGTGCTGCCCAGGTGCCAGGATCTGGATGGGGGCGGGGCTTTGCTCGGTGAATGACAGCAGTGCTGCTCAAGTGCCAGGAGCTGGATGGGGGCGGGGCTTTGCTCGGTGAATGACAGCAGTGCTGCCCAAGTGCCAGGATCTGGATGGGGGCGGGGCTTTGCTCGGTGAATGACAGCCATGCTGCCCAAGTGCCAGGAGCTGGATGGGGGCGGGGATTTGCTCGGTGAATGACAGCAGTGCTGCCCAAGTGCCATAAGCTGGATGGGGGCGGGGTTTGCTCCGTGAATGAAGGCAGTGCTGCCCAAGTGCCAGGAGCTGTATGGGGGCGGGGCTTTGCTCGGTGAATGACAGCCGTGCTGCCCAAGTGCTAGAGATTGATGGGGGCGGGGTTTGCTCGTTGAATGACAGCAGTGCTGTCCAAGGGCCAGGAACTGGATGGGGGCGGGGCTTTGCTCGGTGAATGACAGCAGTGCTGCCCAAGTGCCAGGAGCTGGATGGGGGCGTGGCTTTGCTCTGTGAATGACAGCAGTGCTGCCCAAGTGCGAGGAGCTGGTTGGGGGCGGGGCTTTGCTCTGTGAATGACAGCAGTGCTGCCCAAGTGCCAGGAGCTGGATGGGGGCGGGGCTTTGCTCTGTGAATGACAGCAGTGCTGCCCAAGTGCCAGGAGCTGGATGGGGGCGGGGCTTTGCTCGGTGAATGACAGCAGTGCTTCCCAAGTGCCAGGATCTGTATGCGGGCGGGGCTTTGCTCGGTGAATGACAGCAGTGCTGCCCAAGTACCAGGAGCTGGATGGGGGCGGGGCTTTGCTCGGTGAATGACAGCAGTGCTGCTCAAGTGCCAGGAGCTGGATGGGGGCGGGGCTTTGCTCGTTGAATGACAGCAGTGCTGCCCAAGTGCCAGGAGCTGGATGGGGGCGGGGCTTTGCTCTGTGAATGACAGCAGTGCTGCCCAAGTGCCAGGAGCTGGATGGGGGCGGGGCTTTGCTCGGTGAATGACAGCAGTGCTGCCCAAGTGCCAGGAGCTGGATGTGGGCGGGGCTTTGCTCGGTGAATGACAGCAGTGCTGCCCAAGTGCCAGGAGCTGGATGGGGGCGGAGCTTTGCTCTGTGAATGACAGCAGTTCTGCCCAAGTGCCAGGAGCTGGATGGGGGTGGGGCTTTGCTCGGTGAATGACAGCAGTGCGGCCCAAGTGCCAGGAGCTGGATGTGGGCGGAGCTTTGCTCTGTGAATGACAGCAGTGCTGCCCAAGTGCCAAGACCTGGATGGGGGCGGGGCTTTGCTCGGTGAATGACAGCAGTTCTGCCCAAGAGCTAGGAGTTGGAAGGGGGCGGGGCTTTGCTCGGTGAATGACAGCAGTTCTGCCCAAGTGCTAGGAGCTGGATGGGGGCGGGGCTTTGCTCGGTGAATGACAGCAGTGGTGCCCAAGTGCCAGGAGCTGTATGGGGGCGGGGCTTTGCTCGGTGAATGACAGCAGTGCTGCCCAAGTGCCAGTATCTGGATGGGGGCGGGGCTTTCCTCAGTGAATGACAGCATTGCTGTCCAAGTGACAGGAGCTGGATGTGGGCGGGGCTTTGCTCGGTGAATGACAGCAGTGCTGCCCAAGTGACAGGAGCTGGATGGGGGCGGGGCTTTCCTTATTGAATGACAGCAGTGCTGCCCACGTGTTAGATCTGGATGTGGGCGGGGCTTTGCTCGGTGAATGACAGCAGTGCTGCCAAGAGCTATGAGCTGGAAGAGGGCGGGGCTTTGCTCTGTGAATGACAGCAGCACTGAGCAAGTGCTACGAGCTGGATGGGGGCGGGGCTTTGCTCGGTGAATGACAGCAATGCTACCCAAGAGCTAGGAGCCGGATGGGGGCGGGGCTTTGCTCGGTGAATGACAGCAGTGCTGCCCAAGTGCCAGGAGCTGGATGGGGGCGGGGCTTTGCTCGGTGAATGACAGCCGTGCTGCCCAAGTGCTAGAGATTGATGGGGGCGGGGTTTGCTCGTTGAATGACAGCAGTGCTGTCCAAGGGCCAGGAACTGGAAGGGGGCGGGGCTTTGCTCGGTGAATGACAGCAGTGCTGCCCAAGTGCCATAAGCTGGATGTGGGCGGGGCTTTGCTCGGTGAATGACAGCAGTGCTGCCCAAGTGCCAGTATCTGGATGGGGGCGGGGCTTTGCTCGGTGAATGACAGCAGTGCTGTCCAAGTGACAGGAGCTGGATGGGGGCGGAGCTTTGCTCGGTGAATGACAGCAGTGCTGCCCAAGTGCCAGTATCTGGATGGGGGCGGGGCTTTGCTCGGTGAATGACAGCAGTGCTGCCCAAGTGCCAGGAGCTGGATGGGGGCGGGGTTTGCTCGTTGAATGACAGCAGTGGTGCCCAAGTGCCAGGAGCTGGATGTGGGCGGGGCTTTGCTCGGTGAATGACAGCAGTGCTGTCCAAGTGACAGGAGCTGGATGGGGGCGTGGCTTTGCTCGGTGAATGACAGCAGTGCTGCCCAAGTGCCAGGAGCTGGATGGGGGCGGGGCTTTGCTCGTTGAATGACAGCAGTGCTGCCCAAGTGCTAGGAGCTGGATTTGGGCGGGGCTTTGCTCAGTGAATGACAGCAGTTCTGCCTAAGAGCTAGGAGCTGGAAGGGGGCGGGGCTTTACTCGGTGAATGACAGCAGTTCTGCCCAAGTGCTAGGAACTGGATGGGGGCGGGGCTTTGCTCGGTGAATGACAGCAATGCTGCCCAAGTGCCAGGAGCTGGATGTGGGCGGAGCTTTGCTCTGTGAATGACAGCAGTGCTGCCCAAGTGCCATAAGCTGGATGTGGGCGGGGCTTTGCTCGGTGAATGACAGCAGTGCTGCCCAAGTGCCAGGAGCTGGATGGGGGCGGGGTTTGCTCCGTGAATGACAGCAGTGCTGCCCAAGTGCCAGGAGATGGATGGGGGCGGGGTTTGCTCCGTGAATGACAGCAGTGCTGCCCAAGTGCCAGGAGCTGTATTGGGGCGGGGCTTTGCTCGGTGAATGACAGCCGTGCTGCCCAAGTGCTAGAGATTGATGGGGGCGGGGTTTGCTTGTTGAATGACAGCAGTGCTGTCCAAGGGCCAGGAACTGGATGGGGGCGGGGTTTGCTCGTTGAATGACAGCAGTGGTGCCCAAGTGCCAAGAGCTGGATGGGGGCGGGGCTTTGCTCGGTGAATGACAGCAGTGCTGTCCAAGTGACAGGAGCTGGATGGGGGCGTGGTTTGCTCGGTGAATGACAGCAGTGCTGCCCAAGTGCCAGTATCTGGATGGGGGCGGGGTTTGCTCGGTGAATGACAGCAGTGCTTCCCAAGTGTCAGGAGCTGGATGTGGGCGGGGCATTCCTAGTTGAATGACAGCAGTGCTGCCCACGTGCTAGATCTGGATGTGGGCGGGGCTTTGCTCGGTGAATGACAGCAGTGCTGCCCAAGTGCCAGGAGCCGGATGGGGGTGGGGCTTTGCTCGGTGAATGACAGCAGTGTTGCCCAAGTGACAGTATCTGGATGGGGGCGGGGCTTTGCTCGGTGAATGACAGCAGTGCTGCCCAAGTGCCATAAGCTGGATGGGGGCGGGGTTTTCTTGGTGACTGACAGCAGTGCTGCCCAAGTGCCAGGAGCTGGATGGGGGCGGGGCTTTGCTCGGTGAATGACAGCGGTGTCATCAGCATTCAAGTTAGAAGATTAACGATGTCTAAATTAATGACGCCCTTGTCTTAGAAGATTAACGGCGTCTAGATTAACGACGGCGAAAAGCGAAAGAATTTGTGCTCCTTAGGAAGAAACAGAGAAGAAGGGGATCGGTAGAGTAACAAAGCAGAAATTTATCTACCGGTTGTGCACGCTTAGTAGCGCTTGTTGAAAGTGCTGAGAGGAACGAGTTGTTGAAATGAGCATGCGCCAGAGCCACACACGGGTTTGCTGTCACAAGAATATATAAGGACTTGTTTTTCTAATAAACGTTGGAGCTTGACTGTTAACCATATCGGGGTGTGTCTTGTCTCACAGCCTCGTCCTGCAAATAAGGGGGTTCCTGCTACACCCGCTGTTCAGAAGAACAGATGCAACCTTCCGCAACTTTTCTTTTTGCCTGTTGCTGACGTAGAGCACAGGAAGATGGCTTATGGCAGAGGCTGTTATTTTCTCTGACCTGAGTGGAAGGAGTTCCAGTTGTGCAAAAATGAATCTAAAGACATAATTTTCCTTTGCTTTCTGCTTGAATTGAAGCCATCAGCTGGTGGCAGAAACTCTCCAGGTTTCTAGTTCCGTGGATCCCATGGAACAGAAGAAGCATTCGCTATCCTGAACAATTTTTTTTGGTGGATAATGGAACAGAGGGGTGTAGAATATCTGTGTGGTATAATGCATAGCCATGTGATGTATTCTGTATGGGTTCAGAAGGTTGTTACAATCATTATCCTTGCTTTTTTTATATCAGTAATAGGAAATGACAAGTCACACCTGAAGAACTTGCACACTGTCTTCTCTGACAGCACCTTCAAATCACCAGGATTGGCCACAGTCCCATAACAAGGTTATGCCCAGTTTAAGAGCTCCCATGAAGAAATTAGCAGTGAGACAAGTGATGGTCAGTCACAAGTGCTTTTTTCCTTTTTAAGTGAGACTTCATTCTGAGAATTAAATGAAATCCTTTTTGCATTTTTTTTTTTAAATTCACTATCTGAAAGCTTCTTTTTAAGTGAAATTTTGAAATCTAGATTTGTATTAAAGGGCAGAAGGCAGTACCATATCATCCTCTTATTTTTAGTTTGAAAGGAGAATGTGTGTGTTTGGTTGAAATCCAAGTATAACAGCGAATGTGGTTGGACCGGCACACAGAGTTAATTAAAAGTATGCCAGAAAGCCATCAGGTCTGCCCTGACAACAGCAGTAATGATGGACTTCTTACATTCTGAGCAGCATTAACATTTAAATTCCTACACCTCTCCATTAGAGTTCAAGTTTCTGACCCAGAGCCCTGAGGCACCAACTGCAGGCAATGAGGCTGCATATCACTGCACCATTTGTCTCTGTCAGGGAGCCAGGAAGGCATCTGTTCGTTGTGGAGCTGAGAAATTAATTTCTGATTACCTGATTTTCTGAACACAAACAGACGGCCCACTGCAATTCAAAGTCATTCTTTTGGGGAATGCATCAAAATGAGGATCTGCAGGCTTTCTGCGGACTCACGTGTGTTTCACCAAGCATTTAGTTTTCCTTTTGGCGCCGTGGCGCTCTGGAAGTGGCAGCGTGTTGCTTTGGGGCTGGAAGGGTGGGAGGTTGCTCAGCAGTAAAGCGGCCTGATGGATCAATTGCCACGGCAAGTCCAACGCTTCTGTTGAAGTTCTTCAGGGTGAGGGGCCAAGCTTCAGCTTCAGCGTTGTGTGGTGTGGCCGACGGGGAAGAGATGCCCCAGTGCCCTGGGCAGCTGTTAGGCTGAGCAGTTCTCCTGGGGATGCAGAGAAATGCTCTGAGTGCTGCCATGGACAGGCCGGCTCCGCAGAGTTTTACTCTGCCTCTGTAGGCAGCAAGAGGCTGGGAAAGGAATTTGCAGCTTTCTAGAGAGTTGAGTTGGAGTATTCGGTAGTTCAGGGTTGTTGGTCAGCAGCAGGGCAAGTGCTATAGGGGAGGGAAAATAAAATCCTACTGCAGTGCTGCCTAACAGAGGTCAGGCTTGGGTTCCTCGTTACTGTAAGTTGTCTCACACATTTCAGACAAGAATGATTTAACAGCACAGAGACACTGCACAGAGATTTCTCTGAGACGGCACCATGCCAAGGAAAGGCGACGCTATCTTGTGGATTTTCTTTATGTATTCCTGCACGAAGCTGCGGCTATTTCTGTTTTTCAGTCTGTGACTCTGGCAGGAAGACACTGGCTGGGCGGCACACGGTGTTCTGCAGAGGCACAAGGTGCTGCCGACGGCAGGAGCTGCCGTGGCTGGGGCAGGCGCAGCTCTCTGTGTTCCACCGGGCTCCTTCTCTGCCTGGGAAAGGAGAGTGGGATGGCATGCTCCTGGGTCGCAGAGTTTACATCACAGACTGTTACGGCGAAGGACCTTAAAAATGCATTTTCCCACTCGTAGTGGCACCTTGTGGAAGTTCAGTACTGAACACTTGTACCGTGGGTCCTCGTAAGGTTGCGGTGAAGCGGAGGAGGGATGGAGCAGAGAGCTGGGGTTGTGATCAGCTCTGCCTGAAGAATCTCCTGCTGAATGGGAGTGCAAAAAGTCACCTGCGGAGTCAGTTGTTCAGAGACTTACTATTTGAGTAAGCCAGACAGACCTGGAGTAGGAGTGGAGACAGGACCTTCGGGTTGAAGAGATTACCTGAGGTGATGGAGCAGAAAGTGCTGAATTATGTAAAAGCTCCGAGTTTCCTCTGTGACTGACGTCCCTTTAGGTTATGCTGCCTTTCAGGTGCAATGTTGGAGTCCTTCTAGTTGATAGTTTGGTCAAACTCAAAAAATTAAAGCAAAATACAAGCGGGTGACAAGTTTTTATCTTCTTTCATATCCAAACAAGATAAAATACAAGATTAATATTAGCTGTGGTAAGTCAGAAGACTTTCACAAGCTGTGTAACCAAGCAAATCATCTCCTGGCTCCGATTCCACTGAAAATGCCTTTTTGAAAGCAGAGAGTTGCTGAGTCAGAGCAGATGATCACCTGCTCTTTTTCCAAAAGGCATGAAATCTCCTTTTCCTCGGACACTCAGGCCAAGCCGTGCGGTGAGTGGAGCAGATGAAGGCTGCTGCTTTTGTCAACGCAAGCAGATCTTCCCTGGCAACAGTCAAGGGTGTTAGTGCGAGTCCTGGCGTTTTATGGCCTGCAAACCACAGGGCTGTTAATGTAACCTTATAAATAATGAGAATATATAATTTTGGAGACTTATTTTGTACATGGGAAATACCATGTGCGTTGGTAGTTTTTCTCTGCTTTATCTCTGATAAATGACACAAGAATCTTTAGTGTCATATTTTACTTTTTGAGATAGTCCGTGGAAAATGAACAGTTATCGATCTGTTCAGGGGTGGTACCTGCAAAACACTGTCTGACATGGGGGTTTGCACACCAAGATTTTTTTTAACGTGTGATGTTTACATTCTCGCAGACTGATCTGGAACGTCCCCAGGGATCAGGATGCCCAACTGTCCCTGACCCACTGTGCTGTCAGGTGCTGTCGTGCCTCCCGGGTATCCTGAGCGAAGGGGAAACAACAGCCCCATCACATCCCTGCAGTTCATCCTTCTGCGGACAGCCTGAGTCACCGTCTGGAAGGAGGACGCACACAGCACCCAGTTATTTGCAGGGTAGGAGGGCGCTTGCCTCCAGTGCAGGACTGGAGCTGAGAGCAGCGCCAGCTCAGCACACCTGTGATGAAGTACTGCCCAGGCAGGGACCAGGAGAAGGAAAATGAAGTCTTCATTTTTGTTTCCTTTCTCATCGCCTAAAGGAACCGATGAACGCTGAACTTAGTTCAATGTGCTCGTAGTTGTAAGCACGTGTGATTTGTTGTTTCGGTGTTCGTGGTTTTTTAGTGTTCTAGCCCAGTACTTTCCAATTCTGCCACTTGCACCCCGATGCAACCGATGTCCCAAACCCCCAGGACGTGGCAGCACAGTCTGGAAATCCTCTGTTCCCAGTTGAAACAAGTGGGAATTTTCAGTAGAAAAACTGCAGAGCTGTGCAAGGCCTTTCCTTCCTCTGGCTCCCTCTGCTTGGAGGAGGCAGGAGCTTTGCCTCTGGCTGCTGAAGGATGTGATTTTTCAAAACCGAGTTGGAATCTCTCTCTGTCCTCTTACCTGCACCTCACTGGAGAAGGTGGACGCTGTTCCTCAGTAATGAGGTGGCAGTGCTGGCAGGGGAGTTTGTCAAAGAAATATTACCTGTCTTTACTGGTAAAAGGAACCTGTTGGGTTTGGGGTTTTGTAAGATGCTAAACACGACTCTGGCTAAAGGTCAAGTCCATTTACAGAGTCTGTTTTGGATTACTGCTTTTTGTTCTTGAATCCTGTGCTGACTGAGGGTCTTACTGTATAAAACTTGTCAAATTCTGTCATTGCTCTGTGTCTGTTGTTACAGATCACGGCACCAGAACAGAGTCCAGCAGCTTCCGTCACCGTCAGGGCCGTCAAGATGAGGAAGGAGATGGAAGCCCGGAAAGGGCTCTTGGCCTGGGCACTCCTTAATGTGTCTCTCGCAGGCATGATATATCCTGAAATGTGCGTTAATTGTCACACCTGAGTCAAACAAGCAAAGCCTCCTCCTTCCTGTCTCCCGAAATATTTCCTGGGACGGAGTAGTTGCAAAATGCTAACTTCTCTTTTTTCTTTTCAGGACTGGAAATCTCATCAGCTCGTATTACAACATCGCGTGCTGGCCGCTCTGGTGCCTTGGGGAGTTGCTGCAGCATATAGATTGGTTTTCAGGGTTCTTTTCTTTTTTTCACTTGTCAGTTTGATTGCTGAAGAGGTAGACTTTACACTAGCTGTTTTATGAAAAAAAAAAATGGGGTTTTTTGTTTATTTAAATTGAAACCAAAGCTTGGGTTTGCTTTCTGCTGTGTCCCTTGAAACTTGGCATTTCATCCAGTGTAGTGACAGGTAAGGAGTGTTAACAGCTCTCTTAGATAGGAAGAACTTAGTTGGTGCCTTAAATCTGTTGACCGTGTAGAGGAAGGCTTTGGGGAACACGGCAGATTTCCCTGCTCTGTTGTACTGCGGGCGTGGATGGCATTTCACAAGAATTCAAGTTTGTTTTGGAGGAGCAGACTCTAAGCCAGCTGTATCAAATATGGTTAGAGGATGAAGCAGGAGGAGGAGAAAAATCCTGAGATGAGTGACAGATGAACTGACAGAAGATGGTTTTTGAGAAATACTGTGCAACTTCATTGTAGTAGATTTGGAAAATAACTGTCCATCTTTAAACATTCCATTTTAGCCGTACCGATTATCTCAATACAGGAAGGAAAATAATCTCCAAGGGTTCTGGTATAAAAAGGTGAAGAAATCTTGGCTATTGCCCAGATTGGTACTTACCGACAGCACTAATAACTAGACCTGTTTTGAATGGGCATAAGCCCGTTTTTGCAAGCAAGACACTTTGGTTACTCCCCGTGCTCAAGCGACGGTAAAAACTTCTCTGTTTCTTCTAGAACTCCCACTGGCATCCCTGCTCAGCCTGAACGCCGCCTTTGGTTTCTGGGTGTGCTTCAAATACACAGGGGCACCGACCAGCCTGGTCGCGCGTCCTCGCCAGCAGAGCCTGCTGGGGTTGCAGAATGCAGGTGGGTGCAGTCAATCTCTCTGGCAATTCTGTTTTTATTCTTTTCTTTTGTTTCCAGACGGTCTCTGTCTCAAGGGCAGGATTCTCTAGCGAAGCGCGCTCTGAATCGCCTCCTCTGACAGGAGCGATAACCTGAATTACCCGCAGCGTATTAAAATTCCCCACGTCAAGTGATCATTTGATGCGTGTTTGTGGGAGAACTGGAGGGGAAACAAACGCAGGCGGTGGGAAAGGGCAGGATGAGAGCGGCTGCTGAAGGACAGGGAGGGACTTGAACCCTGTGAGGCTGGGCAGGGAATCTGTGACTTGTCCACGGAAGTAGGAGCCAGGCAGAGAGCGCAGGTTCATATTTAATTTTGATGTCCTACTCCTGTCACGCGGGGTCAGGAGAACCCAAGGAGAGGTGTTGTGGTAGAGATGGACACAACAATGTTTTTGCAGCAGAATAGCCTCCTTTACGGCTCCTCTCATATCTTATCTACTTTATCCTTTTATCCACACATAATTCTCATTGGTTACACGGCTCTTTGACTATTACTTTATTGCTACTTTTCTGGAAATTCCCCACTGTTCGGGTATCTGACAACCACAGTATATTTCTTCTCCTTATCATTTCCATTCTCAGCCTGACAGAGCGCTCCTCCGGGACTTGTCCAGCTGCTCGGGGGTACACAACAAGCTGGTCAGGGTCAAACAGTTCTCTCTGTGTCAGGCATTTGGCGGAGGCGCTGCCTCCCCCGACAGTTATGTGCCAGGGTCCCAGGCCAAAGCGTGCAGGCGGGGTGTCTGCCATCTCCCAGGGCTGGTGAATGCCTTGCAGCCAGGAGTGGTTGAAAATGTCCTCCAGGGATGGTCTGTCTGAAGGTTGCAAGGACAAGCACCACCTGATAAGATGCTGGCACTCTGGGGAGAGAAACCAGATACCGCCGGTCAGAGAAGGCTCCTGTCCACCTTCCCCCACCGTCCGCAGTGCCCGGGCCGTGCTGGCTGTGCTCAGAGCTACCCCCAAACCTCCCAGTCCAGGAGCTGTTTTGGAGGAGAGCGGGATGGCAGGACACGTGCCACCTCCCCCCGGTAACCGCGGGAGATCACCCTCCTCCCGTGCCACCTCCCCCAGCTGACCCCGGGACATCACCCTCCTCCACAGCCCTAAGAGCGGGGATGCTCCTGCGCCCGGGGCCGTCTCCCACACCCGCTGCCCGCCACGACGCCGGGTACCCACCGAGGGAGATCGGCTGGGGGAAGAAGAGCTGGCCCCTGACGATGTCCTCATCCTGCTTGAAGGGGATGTCCCCGCAGACCAAGTCATAGAGCAGGATGCCCAGGGACCAGACTGTTGCTGACCAGCCGTGGTAGTAGTGGAAGCGGACCCACTCCGGCGGGCTGTACACTCGTGTTCCTGCAGGAGACAGGCGGAGCTCGTCAGGTGGATGGTGCCCACTCCCAGATCCTCACCCGAGCGTCCCTGGGGACACGGGGGCTGCACCGGTGGCGGAGGGGACAACACACGGTGTGACCCGCCACCCCCTCGCCAACATGGGACTCTTGCTTACAAACTTTGGGTTGTAAAGAAAGCCACCGGTGAGAGAAGAGGGCAGCACGGGCCCGGCTGTTACGTGCAAAAAAAACCCCTTGCCAAAAAAAAAAAAAATCTAAAAAGCCAAGGCAAACAAGGGGAGCGGAGCAGCCCAAGCCCTTCCACGCCTGCAAACCAAACTGGCCAGTATACGGGTTTTGCAGGCCCCCCCGCACCCACACCCTCTGCAACCCCACCGGTGTTTGTTTTTGTCAGGCTGGCTCCCCCCTCCCCAGCCCCGGGCAGGGTGGGTGGCAGCGGCTGGGAGCCGGCTCCCGTTTCACAACATCCACCCCGCGCCAAAAAGCAACTTGGCAGCCGGATGAGTAATTAATTCCCCCACGCCCCCTCCCAAGGGGGAACCGGTGCCCGGCCAGGCCGGGCCGTGCAGTGCCGGGAGCAGCCCCCCGGGTGTGGGCTCACCGGCAAATTCGGTGTAGGCCGCGTCCTGGAGGAAGGTGCCACAGCCAAAGTCGATGAGCTTCAGCTCGCCGGTGGCGAGGTCGATGATGATATTTTCCGTCTTGATGTCCCGGTGCAGGACACCGCAGGCGTTGCAGTGCCGCACGGCCTCCAGCACCTGCCGGAACAGCCCCCGCGCCACCTCCTCCGACAAGGATCCCCTCTCGAGCGTGAAATCGAAGAGATCCTGCACGAGCTCGGGACGCTCCATCACCAGGACGAAGCTGTCCGGCAGCTCGAACCAGTCGAGCAGGTGGCTGATGCCACGGAAGCCGGAGGAGCCCACGGCGTTCAGCAGCACGATCTCCATCGGTACTCGAGTGCCGCTGGGCTGCGGGGGGACGCGATGCCGTCAGAGGGACGGGGCAGGGGGCCGGTAGCCCCCGCCTGGGGTGCCCCAGTGCCCCCACCCGACCCCACCGGTGCCTGGGGGTCCCCCCTGCCAAGGGGGTGCTCCTGTGCCCCCCTCCCACCCCGCCCCGGTACTGGACAGCCCATTCCCCCGGGATGCTCCGTGTCCCCCAGTGACTCCCCGCCCGCTCCCACCGTGGTGTCCCGGTTTCCACCCTCTTGGGCCTCCCCTTATCCCCCCGCCCGTGACGCCCCGGTTTCTCCCGGCAGCCCCGGTCACTCACCAGCTCACCCCACGCTGTGACGCGTTCCCGGGACACGTGTTTGATGGCCACCTGCAAGACAAGGGGAGCGGCGGGATGAGCCTCCTCCTCCTGATCCTCCTCCCCCCGCCCCGCCGCCGTCCCGCCACTTACCGGGCTGCCATCGGAGAGGCGGGTGCCCGAGTACACGGAGCCGTAGCCGCCGCTCCCCAGTAGCGGCCCCTGCCGGTACAGCTCCTCCAGCCGCCCCTTCTCCGTCCCTGTGGGCCAGACCGGGCCGTCACCGCTCGGCCCCGCCCGCCCAACCGCCCCCCCGCTCAACCGGCCCGGCCCGCTCTGACCGGGCGCTGCTGTGGCCGCGCGTCGCTCCCCGCCGCTCCCGGAACGGAGATGGGCCGCCGAGGTGATCTCCGGCACCGGCACCGCGGCCCCCTCGCTCCATTCCGGGGCCGGGCTTGGCAGCTCCCGACCCGGACCAGTCACCGGGGGCTCGGTGCCGGCGCTCAGGCTGCCGAGTGGCTCCAGGCGGGCGGGAGAGCCCGAGGAGAAGGAGATGGACACGGGGGAGGCAGGGACGGAGGGGGCAGCCTCAATGCTGCGGCTCCCGGTCGGCCCCGGGGAAAGCGGGGGCCGGGCCAGGGCCGGGCAGAACTGGGTGGCGGCGCCGACGCGCCGGGACGTCCAGCGGCGCCAACGCCCACATGGGCGGCGGATCCTGGCACGGCGGGAAGGGAAAGGGGCCGGAGGCGCCCGGCAGGGTTTGGGGGCGAGAAACGCCGGGACAGGCAGACAGCTGCTGATGCAGCCCATTGCTCATCCGCTGCGTGACTGCCCAGCCGCAGGCTCACTGCCCAGGGAGCCCCAGCACATTCCGTGGTTGCCACGGCCCCATTGCCCATGGTGCCCCAGCACGTTCCATGGTTGCCACGGCACGTTCCGTGGTTGCCACGGCCCCATTGCCCAGGGAGCCCCGGCACGTTCCATGGTTGCCACGGCACGTTCCGAGGTTGCCACGGCCCCATTGCCCAGGGAGCCCCAGCACGTTCCGTGGTTGCCACCGCACGTTCCATGGTTGCCACGGCACGTTCCGCGGTTGCCACGGCTCACAGGATGCAAACGGGGCGGGGCGGGGGCGCAGGGATGGGGTGCATTCCCGCCCAGCCCTGCCACCAGCACCGCCCAGCTGGCCGCCACAGAGCTCCTCTTCCTTCCGCATCTGCACCAAAGGCCCCATGGTTTATTGCCTTGTTGTTCCCTTCATTGTGCTTTCCCTGCCATCTCACAACTTCCTGTTGGAGCCCGTCCCGCCCTCCCGCCCCACTGTTACTTCATCACTGGCAAACCGCTGCCGCAACTCTTCCCTCTTCTAGTAAAAGTGGCAACTCCAGCTGGGGACTCTTGACTAATAACCCTTTTAAAATTTCTTTTCCCTCCTCTTTTTTTCCCCTCAGAAGTCACTGAGATGCTTCCCCAAGTTCCAGAGATAAGATAAATCATTTCCTGGATGGGGTCTCTGATTACCGGAGAGGAGGGTGCTCAGAGCCACCCCGGCACAGAGAAGACCGGCACGTGGGGGCCAGAAAGAGGCCAGGAAAAATCGATGTGACACGCAGAGATCTCTGGGGCACGTGCGCACACACACACTGCCTGCAGACACACGTGGGGTACAAAGAGAAGGTGCGATGCCCACCCGGAGCGTGCGCACACCCGCGCTGCAAGAGACACGCTGGAACACAGAGCGCAAGGCGCAGTGTGCACACACACCCCGAGTGTGCGCACACACACACACACGCGCTGCAGCACGAGGAATGCACCCTCCCACCCCCTGCACGCACCCACCCCGCGTGCACCCGCCCCTGCGCCCACCCGCGAGCTCCCAGCAAGCTCCCAGCGATGCGCGCGCTCGCAGAATGCCCCTCCCACGGGGGCACACGCAAACTCTGCCCTCCTCTCCCCGCTGCAGCTTTTCCAGCTCTTTCTGGGGCTTCCTCCCCCGGCTTCTTAAACACCTTCTGACAGCGGCGCTGCCACCAGCGCTGACGGGCTCAGCCTTGGCCGGCAGCGGGGCCGCCTTGGGGCCGGGGAAGCTTCCAGCAGGTTCTCGCAGGAGCCGCCCCTGTAGCCCCGCACCCCCCCCAACCCGACCCCAACCCAAACTGCATTTCCCCTATCGCCCCGCTGTTAAGGGATGCTGCTGCTAAAATAGAGGGTTCTTTGAATATAGAATATTTAATAGGTTATAGAAAAACATCTCAAGAAGCAAACGTGCTGAATTTATAAACTACTTCTTCTCTAAGCAGAACATATCTCCTGTCCACGGAAAATAACTGACTAGCTAACTAAATGGTAAAAATATAGACATAATTCACATTTCTTCCTTTAAAATTAAAAAAATCCATAGTGTTCCATTTCTTCTCTATAGGAAACTCCCGCACCAGAGGCTGCTGATGGGTCCTTTAAAGACACAGCAAGCAGTTCTTGTGGTGGTATTTTTTTCTCCCCCAAGTGTTTCTGTGTCGTCTGAGAATGAAGCTGGTCAAAGTCAATGCAGATGTCTCTGTCCCTGGAAAATCTTGTCCCTTGGCAGTGCCAGCAGCATGGGGGGAGCGTCCTCCTAAAGTCTGTGTGGGCTCTGAAGGGTGTCTGGCCCTTGGACGAGAGATGCCGGACTGCTCCAGTAACACGGGGATCAGTGACCAGTAACACGTGAGTCAGCAGTTAGCCCTGGCAGGCAAGAAGTCCAAGAGCGTCCTGGCTGTATGAAGAGGAGCATGGCCAGGAGATGAGGGGGAGGGAATTCTCCCCCTCTATTCAGTGCTCACTAGACCACATGCCCAGGTCTGCACCAAGTCTGGGGCCTCCTGCCCCACTACAGGAAATACGTTGATCAACTGGAGCAAGTTCATTGAAGGCACACCAATAGAATTGTGTGTATGGGAGCGTGCAGGGGGCTGGAGAACTTCCCACCCGAGGAAAGGCTGTGGGAACACGGTCCAGTATGGAGATGACAAGGCTTTGGGAAACATCGTAGGAGCATTTCAGTACCTGTCAGACAGTTAAGAACATTGAGCCATGCTCTTCATCAAGGTGCATGGTAGGGAAATGAGAGGCAAGGGACAAAAGATGAATGAACGTTCAGGTGGGAGATGTGGACCCTGAAGGTTGATGAGGTCATAACCATGAGGTCACTTACTGGAAGAGGTTACCCTGAGAGGCTGTGCAATCCAGATCCTTGAAGGTTTTCCAGCCTTCTTTCCCCCTAAACATGATGTCCCATGATCTTGCTCAAGCAAAAATAAGCAAAAGCCTATGGCACTAGGAAAAGCTCGGCCTCTCCTGGGCCTTCCCTTCCCTATGAGAGAGGTCTTCCACAACCCTACACTTCTTCCATCCTCAGCCTTGACAGCTGCACACACCTGGCCTGCCCACTTTCCTTCGCCACAGTCACTTTTGTAATCAAGGCCCAACACACATTTTGCATTCCCGCTCCTGGAGCCCATCTGGCCATGGAGGCAGGGAGAACCCAGGGCCACTCTGCCTGGCACTGGGCTCAGCTTTTTCCTGGGCACATCCCCAAGGACTTCTCCTTATGGGTGTCAGCCTGTAGCCTGGCAGGGGTGAGGCAGGGTCAAGGGCTGCTGGGGCATTGCTGAAGGAGCTCAGCTGGGAGGCTGTTAGACTGAAGATCTAAAGGGCCCTGGTTCCACCACAGGCTTCAGCAATGATTTTTCCCCTTAGATTTTTGCAGAGCCCATCTGCCTTCTTCCAGCCTGCCCTGGCCCTCCTTGCTCCTTCCTTTCTTGCCACAGCACTGCCTGTGTGCTGTAGCTGCAGATCTACAGGCCAGAATGAGCCTGCCTCCAGCACCACAAGCCCCAGCCTCCTCCTGGGAAGGAGCCTCCATTCTGGGCTTCTTTGGGGTCATCTCCAGCTGCGCCTCCTGCCCTTAGTGGCAGAAGGCAACGCAGGCAAAGTTAGTGGCAGTTTCCCGTAGTGCAGGGCACATGCAATGGAGCTGTGAGCTTTGGCGAGGTGCTGCCAAGGCTGGCTGAGGTGAGGGTCAGGAAGCAGGACTTGCAGATACCTCCCCTGTAGAAGCAAGAGCTCTCTGCAGTATTACTGGAGCAAAATATTATGTGTGTCGGGACAGTAAACGTTGACAGCGTGGTTATATCCTGTTATGGAGGAGGCAGGACCAGAGCTGGCTGAACGCCATGGCTGGTGGAGTCCTGGCCGTCTTCTGAGTATTGTTTCTTTGCAGACCTGGCTCCTGGCTGCCCAGCTTTAAAAATGACTGCACGTAGGGGTTTTTGTGTGTCAGTGTCACCGTGCTGGCTGTCCTGGGCTAAACTTGGGCAAACGCCCTGCTGTCGGTGAGCTCTCTGGGATGAGGAAGAGCACAAGAGGAAGCAGAGGCTTAAATGGCAAAGCTGATTCTGGACCTGTTTGTGGAGCAAGGGAGTACGAATACATTGCTGGATGTGGCATGTTGCAGCCATCCAAGGGTGCTGGAAATGATGAACACACCTTTCTAAACCCAGTGCAAACAGCTCCAGCTGGCCCCAGCACCTGCATCAGTAGCCAGGTCTGAAGCGGCTCTGGAGCCATCTGAGGGCTGCTTCTGGCTCATGGTGTCTGCAGGATGAGAAAAGCCCCTGCAAGCATCTCTCTCATTCGTGTCCTTGTCCCAGGATCCCATTCAGGGCCACGTGCTGGAGATCTGGCACAGCCTAGTTTCACAACACCCTGTGTGTCACATTTGTGGGGCTTGCTGCTTCACAGCAAAAGTGACTGGATAAGGCCTGCCAGGGGCTTGGAACTGGGGAGGGATTGAGGTATTGGCTAGAGGTGGGGTTTGTCTGGGTCTTTGTCTTGAAATGTCCTGGAAAACAGTGACAGACATGGCTCTGCTCCTTCTTTCAGTACCCCTGGCATAAACCTGCAGACAGCTCCTGTGAAGAGCCCCTTGGAGCACCGCCTGCCTCACAGAGCCCAGAGCAGGCACTGGCTGGAACACGTGCAGGTTGCTGTTGTATTTAGTGCCCATTAAAGTTCCTCGTTACAGCTCTCTCCCAGTGTGCGGGCACTGCAGCTGCAGTTAGCTGATGTGGGACCTTTCTTCCTCCCCGGAGCCAGGCAGAGAGCTGGAAGCTGGCGGTGATGAGTGTCCAGAGGTGAAATGGGACGTCGTGGGTGTGCAGTGGCTTGGCTGTTGGGAGCAAGCAGCTTTTATTTTAATGCGGTTGAAGAAATCCCGAGTAAGGCCTCCTTCTGAACACTGCTTCACGGCTCAGTAGACTCCCGTAGACCAAATTAAATGTTCAGAGCTACCGACACAGAAGAGGGAAATGAAGAGGCTATTATATAAAACCATTTTATAAACCATATTGCATGTGAGATCTAATGGTGTAAACTTTCAGCCTTTTCATGTTTATCACAACTGTGATGTTTCTTTCAGAAGAAGATGGGAACGAGGAAGCAGAAGTTACCTAGGCTGAAGGCAGAGCAGGACCAGTTATGAATGACCAGGGGTTGCTTGGTCCAGACAGGCGAGGAAAGAAACCCCAGGATTAGGATGAACTTCACTTCTGATGAAACAGCCTCAACACCCTGGCAGTGTGGAGGCTACAAAGGACTGAGAAGACTGCAGTCCTGGGCTTTTTGTGGGACTGTTACCTTGAAATGGGCTTTGCCTTGGCGAAGCGATGGCAAATCACACATTGCCACTTGAGCACCGACTACAACGTCATGAGCCCATGGGACTCTGTTCTGTAGGACTCGGAAAGATTTAGTTGGAGTATGAGTCCAGTTGAACAGCATCTCCAGGAGACAGAGATCCTGGTCTGAGCACAACACGACACTCCGAGCTTTCCTGACCGAACCCCTGCTTTTCTACACAAATGCTAGTGATCTCCGTAGGGAGAAGGCTGTTTCAGGCAGTCCTCCTGCAAAGCCCTTACACTGGTTAAATCCAGACAAACAGGAGGGCCCTTCTGCAGATAGCCACAGCAAGCAGAAAGGCAATCATTTGTTAAAGCCATCTGGAAACCTGTTCCAGCAGAAAACAAAATCCTTAGCAGACTGTTGGCAAAACTTCCCACATCTCCAGGCCAGGGGGCCATCAGCAACATATCCACACCTCCGACATCGGGGGTCCACAACAAAGGTGGTTTCCAGCCTGTCACATCCTCTGAGCTAAAACTATCAGCAGGAGCTGGCTCATCCCAGGACTCACACCAGTCAGGCACACAACCTGCGGTTCAGAAGTACCCCTGAAAAGACCTCGACAGCCGCATTAACACACAGGCGTGCATTTGAGGTGTAGGCACTGCCCGGTAATCTCTTCTTTGCAGCAGATAGAGAGGCGCAAATCCAGCCTTACTTCTACTGAAACTTTCCTTACAGATAACTCGTTTTCTGTGTTCATAAACTGCAGTAGGGACCTGGTTAGCAGGTGCCCGAAGCTGCAGTTTTCTTTCCCCACTGCTGTCTTGCCTTCCAGAAATCAATCAATATCAAAAGCTCCCTATGAAGACTGCCTAAAAAAGCCAGCTACAAGTGCCTTGGCTTGTTGCTATTTTTGTCAGACATCAGGCAGTCAGTCTGGCTTCATTCGAGTACATTAGGACAAGTTCAGTTCATATTTACAAGGATTCACAGCAGGGCCCATCCGTCCCTCCAGCCCCCCCCACCACTCCTGGGCAGCCTCCCTGGGAGCAATAAGCACAGAATAAGAAATCTCACTTCAAAATAAGATCCACAGCCTGCGGTTTCAACGAGATGCACAGAGCACTGACAAAATGTGGTGACACTATGATCACAGAGTATTGCAAACCAGAGAAACCACATATCGTAGTCCAGCTGATGAATAAAGAGCGAGCACAGCAATCAGATACTTTATGCTGGTTGCTGTGGTGCTGAGCACGGCTGAGTCAGTGTGGCGTGGGTTTGTACGCAGGCAGTGACAATCCATTGCTGTCTGTGACTTTGGCTGAGGCATCATTCAGACGACTCTCTCCTCTCTCCCTGCTCTGCTCGGGCAGCGAGAGGCCTGCGTGCTGCACGCACGAGGTACTGCAGCAGTACAAGTATCTCTGGGTGGATCAGGCTCGCGTGGCTCTGGGCGAAGTCGCCCCTCGGATCCAAGGGCAGCTCCTGTCTGAGCACAGACGCTGGTCTGGAGCTGGGAGCTGCAGTGTTTGATCTGCTGCCTTTTCCTCGGGGAGATGCCAAAGAGCTGTTCTGCCGTGGCAGCTGACCGCTGCCCTCTTGCCTCTGCAAAGGGTTAAATCCCCAGAGTGCCGGTGTCGGTGTGGGACTGGCACCCACTCTTGGCTGCGCGGAAGTGTCCCTGCCCTTCTGGAGATGCGCTGCTGCCAGCTGACGAGACAGGAGGGCGCACGGCTGTGGCTCAGCCTTTCGCTGTCACTGATGGTACAGAACCGCAGTTCAGGGGCCACGTCCCAGGTTTCTGGCGTGATTTTGAAGCGTTAACTGCTGTCGTTCTCATTCCTGGCCCCTCTGTTCCTGTTCCGCAGGGCTGATCTGCCTGGCCGCAGTCTGCGCTTCTGGTTCCACGCTCCTGCCAGCAGACAGGGCACGGAGAAAGGGCCCTCAGCGCCGCTTGGGTGTGACCTCTCAGCTCTCTCCCAGGGGGGTGTCGTTTCCAGAGGGGTGGCAGGATACGGCTGTGTAAATATTTCCTGCGGGAGCCTGACCTGGTGGCTGTCCCTGTCATTAGCTGGGAGAGAGAATGACTTTGTCCTGGTGGTGAATCTCCTGGGGAGTGTGCGCGCTGACGTGCAACAGGTTTATGCAAACACTTGAATTGTAAAATGATCCGCAGGTGCAGTTCTTTACTAGAACGTAAATAAATGCTGAAGATTTGATGTGAGAGACCAGGGTGATCTGCATTTATGGAAGTAATTTATCGTGGTCAGACTCTTGCTCCCAGGTGGGCAGATTCAGCTGATTAAACCCAGCGCCTCTTGGTTCGAGTCACACCCTCACTTCAGCGGCTATGAGTTTGTGCCATGAGAATTTTTCTTTTTCAGGTGAGTTGTGTTGTCCCTTTAGCCATTTTTTTTTCTCTTGGAGAATACTGAACTGTGTAAAATTAGTCTGACACTTTTGTTTTACACTGATGGGATCTGTTGTCTTGGAGTAATTCCTACCAGCACAGGCAAGTGCTTTGGGTTTCAGGATCTGAATCTCCACATGGAAGCTATGATAGCAAGTTTGATGAAAACCTGTGCATTTCAGGGTTATGTCACAGGCATTTCTTCATACACGAGTTACGTGCATTTGAAATGTGCCTGACAGTTTTCCGCGGGGATTTGGCGGGTGTCAGTGTAACTCCTCTGCATGTGGGAGATGGAATAGCAGGTTCTGCCTTGTGCAGTACAGTGGGTTTGAAAGGATTTAGGGTCCAGCTGTGACCTCTTTTGCAGGCACGTGTCGCCTGTTGTGGGAATCACTAGCAGATGAGCCAGGTGTGCAGTCACAGGTAGTCATAATTCTTTGTTGTCCTGCCTTTATGGGATGGCAGAGTGAGGCTGTGGAGGTGAGTGTGTCTGACAAATGTTTGCTCCCATCTCTGCAGGTGATCTTAATCTCATTTTGCATCCATCTCCTGTTGCTTGACTTGATGGAAATCAAGGCTGAGTTTTGTTCTGCAGCTTTTTTCCCATGCGCTTCCGCTTCCTTGCACTTTACAAAGTCTTGTCAAAGGGCTTGAGACAGGTGCTGGGTTCTTGCCCTCATTTGGATCAGGCGGAAGGATTCCGGAGTTCAAGGAATGCCGGACAGGATTGGTCGTTCCGCACGCGGCTGGCAGTGAGCCTGCCCACACGCAGCCTCCACTCAAACCTCCCCATTTGCTGTGGCTGCCCAGGGCTCAGTGTGGTTTGTCCGTGGCTCTCCAGTGCAGAAGCATCCACCCTCGCCTCGGTCGGTGTGCTGTGCCGGGGGGTGAGGGGCAGCACTGGTTAGGGACCGTGGGAGCTGCTGTTTCTTTCCTGTTATGAGATGAGCCACAACTCTGCTTTCTTTGCTGACACTTGGGCTGCCAAAGCAGGCAAAGTATCGACCTTTTGTTGTTCGTGTCGGAGCTGATGTTCTGAATTCCCTCTTCTGCTGTTGGTTGCAAAGGCCTGGCACGAGGTGGGGGTGGCGTTTTGCTGGGTGCTGTGGAGATGCAGACGAGATGGAGCCTCTCTAAAAGCTTTCTCAGCACAAGAGCGTGGCGTAAGAGGGTGGAAGGAGCATTATCTCAGCTCTGCAGAAGGAATTGGACGCTGTAACATGGCATTAAACTGGTTTTGTGTTTCACAGAGTACTTACACCTGCGCCAAACCACGCTGGGGTTTTTTCTTGTAACACCACGGTTAAGCTTTGGCAAGAGGAAAGGATGTTCCTTGTGCCACCGGCCTGGCTGGAGCCTCAGTGCCAGCGGCTCACGGCAGGGCATCTGGGTCTGCATCTGTGCCCGCAGGTGCTCCCCATGTGGGGGCTCATCCTGACCCGGGTCACTGAGGCTGGGTCCCTGTGAGGGTCAGCACTACCGGAACAACAGTGGGCTGGTGGATTTTAGGAGGGGGGGTGTTACACATCATCTGCTGTAAACCAGCGTGCGGAAGAGACCCAGGTGCGAAGCACGAGGCTTTGCTGGAAGAGCAGCTTGTGTGGTTGTGTGTATGGAACTGTGCTTTGTGCCCCTTGGGAAGGGGAAGCACTGAGTCATTTGTGACTTGTCTCTGGCCTGTAATTTTGGGAAGTGGGGCTTTGGATCTTGAGGGCCGTTCTGCAGGGCTCTTGGATATCTGTCGGTCTGTTTCCCTGCGGGACTGGTTTACATTATCTTATGGTCAACGCAGATTGATTATGGTAGAAACCAGGCAATTTCCTTCTGATTTAATAATGTATTCTTATGATAATCTCGTGGCCTGTATAGGTCTAATAGTTCTGAAAAGCTGGTTGATGTCTATCACTGAATGGGCTACGGACCAAAACTGTTAATTTGGGTGCCTGGAAGACGTGTGTGTAGCTCCCACCCTGTCAGAAGGCAGGTGGGGAAGGGGCAGACAGGCCCTTTCCCACGCAGCTCTGCAGTTAGCACTGACTTCTGCTGGCTATGAGCTCGCACCTCCTCTTTGGCAAAACGGTCTTCCTGGGAAGACCAACCCAGGGGGGGAGTTGTTCCCTTGGTTTCTGTGGCCAGCACCTGGAGCACAACAGGGTGAAGATCTCGAGTTACAGAAACTAAATCTAAGCTGGTTTGCTCTTGCCCGCTCCAAGCGGAGCGTAACTCCCTGCACCAGCGTTTCCTGAGTGAGGAACTGACATTTCCAAAGGTGCGTATCTAGGGAGACGCCTCTGGGCATCTGAGACAAGCTGGCAGCTCGCAGGAGAGCGCCGGAGCCGTGTTTGGGTACGGGTGTGCAGCTGTTTTCCCTGAAATGCCCCTCGCCCTGTTTCTGGCGGGGCTTGGGGGGCTCCCCCGGCTGGGCGGGTGGCAGCTGCCGTAGCCACGGGGATGGGAAGGAGAGCGGGGATCTCCCCTGCCCGCCCTGCCTTCGCCTGCTCGGTAACCGATTATGACCTCACCTGTTCCGTGCCCCGGCAACAGTTCCCGGGCGCGGGGAGCTGGGCTCCACCCGTGGCCACAGCCCGGGCTGTCTCCAGTGCGCGAGGAGCTGCGATGGATGCCACACGCGCGGCGGGGCTGAAGGGCCGAGGCAGGAGCACCAGCTCCGTGCCGGGCCGGAAGGCAAAGCTCAGCCAGCACGCCCGGGATCTGCGCACCGTCATCGCCTTGCAAGGTGCTGCCCCTTGGGCTGCGCGGGGACGGGACGGGGCGGGCGGGGGGCTCTCGGTCCCCCCATCGTCCTGCGTGGTCCCAACAGCACCTTCGTGTCCTGCAGAGCAAGAGAGGGAGGCTTTCACGTGGTCCTGCGGGGAAGAGCTCCAGCAGAAGAGCGAGCGGCTGCCCCGCCTGTGTGAGGCGGTGCAGGACGTCCGTGCCCCGAGCGGCGCCCAGAAGGTACCGGCAGGTCCCGTCTACTGTGCCCCTGCCTGTGCTGGCCCTGCAGAGACAGCGCCCCCCTTGCCCCTCATGCGGCTTCCTCTGGATGTGACCGTCCCCAGGCTGGGGGGATGTTCTCTTTGCCCCTCTCCTGCCCCCGGTGCCCAAGCTCACCACCTCCCAGGTCTGCGAAGCGCAGGAGCCCTCGGGTGTGGCTATGCCGGGGAGAGGCAGGAGGCCATGGCAGGCTCCGGCGGGCAGGGGCTGCTCGCTGGGGGCCAGGGCTCCGGGGCGCTGGGAAGAACAGCGTGCGTGGCGGAGGGGCCGGGGGCCGGCACAGGGACAGCCCCACGGGGCTGGTGCGGCGAGACACGGGGTGTTCCCGTGTGGTGCCGTGGGTCCCCTTCCACCGCTCAAGGGACCCCCTGGAGCTCCCCGAGCAGATCCTTGGCCCCAGCAGAGCTCCTGGCCGTCCCAGCCTGCGTGTCCCCAGGGCTGCCCGGGTTCCTGCAGGCTCCAGCTGCATCCCTGGAGAGAGAAGCTCTCTCTGCCCTCCCCTACCTGTCCCCGGGTTGTGACCTGGCTGTAAGGCCGTGGGGACAAGGGGTGCTGGCCCCACGCAGCTGCCTTTCCCTGGGGTCTCTTGCAGGGACAGGGCAGTGCCGCCGCTCTCTGCCAGCAGCCACATCTGGGGCACCAATCGATGGATTTTATTGGCGCCCAGCCCCGGGTCTGCGCTGTGCAGAGTCCCTAAGCCTGACCCAGCGCTGCCCTCAGTAGTTGCCCAGCTCTGCCTTAGCCCGACCAGCCCCCCAGAGCAAAGCTCTCCAAGAGCCCGTCCTGCCAAGGGAGCGACGATGTCCTGCAGCAATGTCCTGGCATCTGTAGCTCTACCTCAGGGGCAGTTTTCCAGACAGGACCCTTCTCCTGTGAGAAGGTGCCCAGAGAGCCCTGCCTCTGGCCTGGCCAACGCTCCCATGTCCATGCAGGTGACCCAGGAGAAGCTCCGGGCTGAAATCCATGCGCGGGTGAACACCTGTAACTTGCTGCTGGACCAGGTGAGGCAGCGGAGACGAGCCCGGGACGAGCTGCAGAGGCGGCTGCAGCGCCTGCAGGCTGTGGAGAAGGAGGACAAGCAGCAGCAGGCGCAGCTGCAGGTACCCAGGGCCCCTTCCTGGGGTGGCAGCACCCGTGAGGGGCCTTCATCCCAGCCCTGCACCCCCCCGGTGGGTTCCAGGCTCGGCACGTGGCGTCACCCCGTGTCCCCCCTCCTGTCTCTGCCCCAGGCCATTCGCCAGCTGGAGAACAGCATCGAGAAGATGCTCTTGAAAGTTCAGGCTGCACAGAAGGTGACAGCCCTGTACGTGGAGGTGCGGGATGCCCTGCGGAAGGTGAGCCCCTCCTCACTGTGTGCCATCGTCCCACCCGCTCCCCCTGCCAAGGCAACGAGGTGTCCAAGGGGTTGCTCTGGTGTTACGCCCCCCCGCATCAGCCAGGTCCTCCTGCTCCCTCCACCCCCTGTCACAGTGTGGGGGACCCCTGGGGCTCAGTGGGGTGACGTGCTGTGCCTCTCTCTGTCCCAGGAGCTGGACCACCTGCCTATGCACCTGGACCTCCTGTGTGGGACGGCTGAACGCTACCATAGGGAGCTGGAAGATGCAGAGCTCGTGGCTGCAGATGCCCGCAGAGCGGCTGCTGTAACCAAGGTGAGATGGCCCGGGGCACCGTGGGGCCCTTTCCCACACTCCAGAGCCCACCGACAGCACCACGCGCCCCGGCTGGCCGGGGAGTCTTCCTGCAACAGAGACTGAGCTGGGCTTGCCCACGGCACCCGGCTGCCTCCAGAGCTCCTCCTGGGTCTCGCTCTTGGGCCAGAGTGCCCTGGGGCTGGGGACAGCCTGCCCGAAGCGCCAGCCACGGTGAAGGCAGCGTGCTCAGCACGGGGAGGGCAGGTGTCCTTTTTGACACTGGTCATCCCAGAAGCTCAGCTGGCTCCCAAAGGTCCATTCCGGCTTCCGCAGCTAATTTTCCCTTCTCTGATACGCTGCAGGGCGACGTGGAGAAGTTAAAAACCCAGATGCGGGCGGACAGAGAGTTCTGGTGCCGCTCCGAGGCCGCGCAGAAGCTGCAGCTCAAGGAATTCTTAAAAAGGCATCTGAGAGAGGTGAGCTGGGGGGGCCAGCACAGGCAGGGCTGCGGGCAGGTGACAGGCACCAGTGCGGAGCCCCCCGTGGGTGGGGGGCCTGCAGGGCCAGCTCCCCCAGGGTGCCAGCAGCTCGGGGGCTGACGCTGAACATCCTTGCAGCAAGCCAGGCACAAGCTCGCCGTGGACTTGTCGAAACTGCAGCTGCAGGACCCTCTTGCGGGTGAGTGCCTGGCGGGGTGCAGGGGGGTGTGACGTGGGCACAGCTGCAGGCAGCATTCCCTGACGCTTCCCTCCCACGCCAGGAACCCAACTGGAGGACACCAAGTCCCAGGAGGAGTACAAGGCCTGGGTCACCAAAAAGGTGGAGGAGGCCAAGGCTGCGGTGCCGTGCTCCCACGTCTGGGTAAGTAAAACCCATCTCCGTTAAAACGCAGGGCTGAGCCGAGACCTCTCTGCTGGCCTTGTGTCCCGGTGGGGTGCTCTGCTCTGCTCTGCCCCTGCAGCCCCCCAGACCCCTCCTGTGCAGGCAGGGATGGAGCTGCTTTTCTCCATGCCATGAACCTGCAGCAGTCCCTGGGGCAGAGACCTCCCCGAGGCCACGGCCCGGCTCCTGTACCCTCCAGGAGGGCCACGGGCTGAGTCCTCGTGCTCTCCCCTGGCCAGGACATGGCTGGCAGGTTCCTGGAGCAGCAGAAGGCCTCGGCGGACCTGGAGCGGTATCTCCAGCAGTGCAAGGAGAAGCAGCAGGCGCTGAAGGAGACGCTGCACCAGCTGGAGCTGAAGCACGATGAGCTGAAGCGTCGCCAGCCCCCCAACACCCTCAGGTACTGCTGGCCTCGGGACAGCCGTGCCAACTGGGCCACCACCCTTGGAGGAGGGATGTGGGCATCCTGGGTGTCCCAACAGGGCCCCTCTTCCCCCGTCCTGCTGCAGCCCCCACCCCTCCTGCTCTGGGAGGTTTCCTGAGCAGAGTGCTCCCCCAGCGCTGGGCCTGGCAGAGCCCCCAAAGCTCCCGCTGCGGGTGGCACCAGGAGGACCCTTGCTCCTTGCCTGGCGTGGGGAGTGGGACCAGCAGCGTGGGGTTGGGTTGCAGGCAACATCTCTGCTCTGCAGGCGGTGCGGGGGGTGAGACGAGCACTTTTGGCAACAGATGTGGGGTGTCTCTGCACCCTGATGCAGTTGTATGGATGTGAATGTGTCTGGCTGCAGGAAGCTGGAGGAGGAGCTGAGGAGGGAGCTGCAGCGGGAGGAGGCTCGGCGGGAGCAGATGCGAGCCCAGATGCTGAAGGAGGAGGATCTGCTGCTCCAGTTTGACCACGCTGTCAACAACCTGGCCGTCCTGCTGCGTGGCATCACGGTGCCCGGCCAGGTACCCGTGCGGTGCGGGGGTGAGCACGGCTCCGGCCGGTGCTGGGGGTGCAGCGGCACAGCACAGTGATGTGTGGAGCGGCCACTGTCACCCCAAGAGACTCTTCTTCCCCACCAACGTAGTTGTTCTCTCTCCGATTGCAGGACGCTTTTGTCCAGGCCTGGAGTACGCAGGAGAAGCTCCAGCACTGTAGGCAGAAGCTGCAGTACCTGGTGCAGCGCACGGCCAGCCTGCCCCCCGAGAGCCACAGCCTCAACGAGGACAATGCGGTGCGTGCTGGGGCTCCATCCCTGCGGTGGTCTTTGGGGACCCGCACAGGGCTCTCCCAGGTGGCCCGTCCCAAGCTGTCCTCCTAGATGGGAGCACGGACGTGGCCCCGGGGAAGAGCCGTGGCGCAGCTCAGCCCCAAGGGGCACTGGGCGCTGCGGGGTGTCCCCCCATGGGGACATGGAGGTGAAGCACCCCTGGGTTTGAACACCCCCTCCCCTTCAGCAGTTAACCCAGGGTGTCTTTCACAGACTTTTGTCAAGGTCCGAAATCTCCTGGAGCAGACGATGGCACAGGCTCCCCGGAGCCTGAAGATTTCCTTGGAGGACACCAAGGGTAGGAGAGCACAGCGGGGACACGTCCCCCAGCGCCTGTCCCAGCCCCTGCCCACAGGCAGTTCTGAGCGTCCTCGCCTGTCTCCCACTGTCCCAGCAGACCCCGACCCAGGAGCTGCCTCCAGACCTTGGGTCTGACCTTGGCTGTCTCCAAGGCTTTGAGCACGGGGCGTGGTTTTAGGTGGGGATGTGGGAGAACGACGGCAACTGTTGGGGTGGTAAGCGCTAAGCCCCAGCAGAAACAAGGGGAGATGCTGTGGGGCAGGGAGGGGGCCCTCGTCTTCAAAATCCCCTGCCCTGAGGGTGAAGAACCAGTGCTTGGCTCTGCCTGTGGCCTCCTCTGATTGGAGGCTCTTGGAGCAGACAAGGAGCTTCTGCAGCTCACGGCCCTTTTTCCCAAAGCGGAGGTGAAGCCACCGCCCCGCAGCTCCAGACCTTGGTGGGAAGCCCCAGCAGTGTTGGGGGGGGACCCCAGCGGTGGCATCCCCAGGCCCTGCAGGTCACCCTGGGACGCTGGGCTGGGAGAGCCCGTCACAGTGCCTGTGCCCGAGGGCCTGGCACGGGGCTCTCTGGGATGCCACCAGCCCTCCAAAACGGGCCACAGCTCCCCAGGGACACAGGCACAGCGGAGGTGGCCCCGCAGACCCTCCCCAACCTGCTCCTCTCTGCTCTCTCCTCCAGACCCTCCTGCTTCTGACGATGATGACGATGACCATGTCCTCTGCCGGGAACACATCAAGAAGCAGGGGCGGCTCCTGATCGAAGTCAAAAAGAAACAGCAGCCCTTTGAACTAAAGCTCTGGATGCCCCCGACCACCCCTTCTGCTCCCGATGCCCCCAACCACCCGCTGCACCCTTTGTCTCAATACAGCAGTTATTCTTAGGCTGAATACAGCAGGTCTGTGTCCTTCTTCCCAAGCCCACAGCAGAGCTGGACCAGGAGCTCCTCAGTCACTCCTGTCAGGCAGAAGCAGCGGCGTCAAGCCCCGAGGGGAGCTGAGCTGGGTTTGGAGGCAGCCCTCTCCCCCTGCCCCTCGCCCAGCTGCTCTCCCCGCAGAGGTGGGGCTGGGCTGGGCTGGGCTCAGCTTTCCCAGGCAGAGCAGAGCTGGGGGCAGGCTGGCTTTCTGCCCCCTGGCCCTTCCTGGGACCTCTGCCCCCCCCGACAGCTCTGGGAGCCCGGTGGGCTGGTGTCTGCCTGAGGCAGCTCTGGGTGTCACCGAAATCCGGGATAAAAGCACTTACCTACACCAATTTGACGCAGATAAGCAGACACTCCTTTATTGACGGCCGGACGTGTAGGGGAGTGCTCTCACCAACAACACGTGCCAGGCACCAGAATCATACACCTTCTATAGAACTTACTCCTACATATTCATTAGGTCTTCATGTATAAGCACACAGCTTCCAAGAAATCATGAACATATTCTCTTCCTATTTCCGATTCTGCGCAGTAGAGGTTAGAAATGTCTAGAAATGGCTCTGGGGTGTAATGTGAGTAGGTGGTCCGTGGGTCAGCGGTCGCGATCTCCCCCGGCCGGAATCACCTTTTGCTTAAGGACACGGTTTTCTTGGCAGGTACCTGCAAGCTGTTACGGTCACTGCCCTCAGTTCCCATTAATCCTGGACCTTGACAACTCCTTGCATTCTTCTAGTCCTATGTATGTATTATAAATCAGTTTACAAATCACCTCGTGTTTTGTTACCTAGGTTCTAACCGTTCCTACTAAACAATCATGACCAATCCCTTCAGCCTTGGCACAGGGCTGTACGGGGAAGTTTAGAGTAGCAGTCGGTTGCTAGATTCAAAATACAATAAATGTAAAATTATTTTTTCTAAAATATCTCAATTCTATACTTATATTAGAATCAAACACAATTTAATTTCAGTTGTTAATAAAATCAGTAAGACGGGGAACCGTGGGGCAGGGGCTGAGGCCCGGACAGGTACCGGATCTCAGGGGGTGTCTTCGTGTGCGCGCGTGGGAGCGGAAGGGCAGAGCCTGCCTGGGAAAGGGAGAGCCCCTGGCCCGGGCTGTCTGACCTGGCGTGGAGCCCTCGTGCCTCTTCCCTCCCCTGCTCCCGGCACGCACATTGTGCCACTCGTCCCCCTGAGCTCCGAGCGAGCGTCGGGGACAACCTCTGGGCTGCAGGGAGGTGCCTGGAGGGAAGGGCCGCCCCGAGGTGCCCCAGGCCGGCAGAGGAGGCTGCAGCAAGCCTTTGGCTCCAGGTGGCATCCCCAGCCCTGCCCAGGGCTCACAGACACCCCCCCGCGGAGGCCGCGTCGTCTCCTCTGCAAAGGCCGAGAACCGGGGGCTGCTGGTCCCCAAGCGCAGCCAAGGCCGGGGGCTGCTGCCAGGGCCCTGTGGTCCCCGCTGGAGCCCCCGGCCAGCGGCACCTCCTCCAGCTCCGCGGGGGCCATCGGCCCCAGCGCGAGCTTCCCCTGCCCTTCCGGGCGGGGCCGGCGGGAAGCGCCGCCGCGGCCGTGGCTCCGTCGCCCCGAGGCCGCTGCCGGCCGCTCGCTCCGCTCGCCGCGTCTCGGTGTCGGCGCTGCGGCGCTCGGCGCTGCCGGAGGGTCCGGCGGGGCCAGCGGGGCCGGGTGCGGCCGCTCGGTCCCGGGACGCCGGTTCCTCCGGGCGGGGGATTCCCGTGGGCTCTGTGTGTGGACCCGGGGCGGGCGGCCGGGAACATGCCGGGGGGGGGATCTGCGGAGGGTCTGCGCGTGTTGGTGGGAGAGAGAAAGTGGGCGAGAGGCGGATCAAAAGGGCAAAGGAGAGTTAAAAAAATGAGAGTGAAATGGGGGCTTCTGGGCGCCAAGGCCGCGTGGAAATTGCACTTTGGGCAAGAGTGAGGTTGAGCAAAGGATTCGTTTCCTCGCTCCTTCCCGGTCTAACCGGGACGGTGGGTGTTTTCGGGGGTTTTGGAAAGCTGGAGGTGAGCTGTCTCGAGGGAACGCCGCTGTCAGACTCCCGGCGGTACCGGGCGTTCCCCTCCAGACCCCATCTGCCGAGGTTCCCGGAGATCTGGGTTAGAGTCTGGCCTGGGGTGGCTGTTACTGTAAAACACTTTAATCAAGGGAAGAGTGTAACGGGTGAGAAACCAGAATTAATGCCCTGGCTGCTGCTGGGTGTAAAGAGGAAGGAAATGTAGAGAAGTGTCAGGATTCTTTTTGGTGCAGGAGGAACCCCGGGCAGTGGTGCCAGGATCTGTGTGATCGTGTGTTTCGGGGATACACCCACGGTGAAGCGATGCTCCAGACCCTGGGTTTCTGCTCTTGGTAACACGTGCCCAGCTGCACACGTACCGAGAGCAGCTGGGGTTGTTTTTATGGCGTGCTCCGCTGTTTGGATTGCTGGTGGATTTTGTATGAAATGCCTAAGTGCAGATCTGAAGGGTTTTGCTTCAGGGACGAGAGCCTGGAGCCTTTGCTGTGAGTTGGCAGCGCTGTGACTTCTCGTGTCCCTGGGCAGAGCCCGGGGTTGAGAAGAGCCCTGCTGCTGTGCGGAGCTCCAAGCGGACACACAGGGGACAGGGCTCCAGAAACACGGTGTCAGTGGATGGCGCTGGGTTTACTGGTAAAGGTCAAACCCGAGATTTTTCCCCGTTAATGTTTTTTTCTTTATGTACCAGTATGTATGTACTTTGTGTACCAGCCTGTGATAGGAGCTGGAGGAATCACACTGTTCCGTGGAGAGTTTGAATAGATTTTCTTGTAAGCTGGTTACAGGTAGTTATTTTCCTGGGTAGGATAGCAGTGCCTCTAGTCAGGAGGTATCCTGATCAGTGTGTGAAGGGAGGTGATGCTTGGTCAGATCCCAGGTGTCAGCAGTGCAGAGCGTGTTCTCGAGCAGCATCTTGGCACTGCACTTGTGCTTGTGCCACAGCGCTGTACGGCTCCGTGAGCGCTGAGAGCCTCTCGGTTCTAGTGCTGCTCCCTGCTGTGGGGGCTCGTGAGCTGCTTCTGTGCGTTATTTTGCACGTATGTAAATATTTATTGCTTTGTGTAAGGTGCCTGTGATTATGAACATGAGGAGAAGCGTGTGACTTCAGCTGTGAAGGTGTGGAGGGTGTGGGAAGCGATGACTGCCTGGAACTGTCTGGTGGTTCAAAACTTGTTTGTTATCAGCGGTATTTTTAATCAGCTAACGTGCCAGGTAATTGTCCATATATTTTTGGAGACAAGCACATTTTAGACATGGGTGTGGCTTTACTAATAGACTGTGCAAGGTATTCCCAAGGCAGTTGTGTGTTTTGTAATACAAACATAAAGGAAAAAGACTCTTGGGAGGAGGAGGCACAGGAAGAGCATCTCTCCCCATGGAAAGCTCAGCATCGCTTGGGGCATGAGGGAGCTGGTTTCTCTCTATGCGATGACAGTACAATTGACCTCGGAGTTTCAGTTGGCATTCTGAAGGCAATGAGAATCAGGCCTTTAACTTTAATCTTAAAAATCTAGATTCTCCTCTGTGGCACAGCATGAGTTTGTTAAACCTCCGGTCGTGTCCATTAGTCTCCTATAGCTCAGCATCATAAAGCTCCTTGCAGGGCAGGGTAGGATTGTTCAGAAGGTGTGTAATTCCTTCGCCTGTGCACTCAGTGAGCAGTAGTACAGTCTTTCATACAAGCCTGCAATAATTGTTCTGTCCAGTCTGGAAACTGTTGATGTGAGGCAAATTCATTTTGGCTTATGTTCAGGATTTCAACTAATACATTGGCTTATGTGGGGTTTGGATTTCTTTGGGCTCTTGGAGATTCATTTGCTTTTCAGATAGAAAGGCAGATTTAGTTCATAACTGTATCTTTCTATTCAAAACCTGGGCCAGTCATAAGCTGGCGGTATGAAAGTTGTCCTGGCAACGTAGAATGTGACAATCCTGTCCTCAGCCCAGGCTGTGAAAGGCCGTTGGTCAAGCCTGGGACCTGCTAAAGTCAGGCCTCCGATACTTTTTAATTTTTATCAAGTTTTCCACTGAAAACTACTTGTGAAAATATACTTTCAAATGTATTAGTTTACACTGTCTAAACAAAATCAGATTAATGTGAAACATCGATGTAAATTCACACATGAATATTAATCTGTGAGCCGTCACTTTTCTGGTTACTGGGGTTTTTTTCCTGATGTTTACATCGGGTGAGAAGAAATCTTTGTTCACAAAATAGTTTGTGTTAATCATTGTTTACTTTGCTGTCCCGAGAAATGTAAAGAACTGGAAGGTTGACTCTGGGAAGACACTGATGTTTAGAGCAGGTATTGGAGATCTCTCAGTTTCGTTAGAAATTGGGTTTATAGATCTACGTTTGGATCCTTTTCAATAAGAAAGGAGCAGGATGGCTGCAGGCGCTAGGTGCATACAGGTCCCGTAGGATTTCTGTGTGTCAGTGCCGCGCCGGGCACTGCAGCCTGGGCTCAGAGCTCCCCGCAGTTCGTGGCAATCTCTGCGGTGCCCTTCGCGGGCTGTCGGAGTCACTGTGCAAAGACACCGACGGGCTGATGCAGCTCATAGCTCAGGAGTCGTGGGAATCGGTAGAATGTACTACAGGATTTAGAAATGACTGAATTTTGATTTTTTAAATTCTTTTTAAAGGGGAATAGAGTTTTTTGTTTGTTTGTTTGACAACATGCTCTGTGTTCATTACCTTAGGAAGTGCTTTTGCTCTGCAGAATGCAATGCGGGTAAGTCCCGGGCGATAGATAACCCTGTTTCGGGAAAACAAGGTACTGTGAAATGTTAGAATGAGTACAACAAAGCGACCTTTCTAAGTGTTCCTGTTGGCCCTAAGTGGTTAGGCATGAAAGGTGGGCTTGCTTAAGAGGAGAAAAGAAGGATAGATGTGATTAAAGAAAAACAAATATGCAAATCTCTCCCTTTCAGACATCCGAAGCAGTTTAGGACCATTTGATCTGTGGTCTTGGCAAACGTGTACTTTGAAACCCAGTGAATTCTCTTGCAAAGAGGGAACACTATAAATGCAATAACTGAAGGTGAGATTGGGATATCCTTGGGTAAAAAGAAAAGTAAAAAGTGCTTCATTCTGTAAAGGGTGCTGCTTGGACTGGTGGAGCTGCTGAAGGCGCAGTGCACTGTGACTCCCAGAGTTCAGGACCAACTGCTGAAGGGAAGGTCAGAGGCATTTGCTGAGGCTTATCGGAGGCCGCAGCCTCGGCAACAGCGTGTGCTGGTGTTTGGCAACGTGGACGTTTCCCTGGCAGGAGAAGAGTGTCTGTCTGTCCTGGGGATGACGTGAGTCGGTGACTCTCGTGCCTGGTCCCTTGGTGCATCCACTGAGGGAACCCCTACTGTACCCACCCGCCTCTCTTCCTTTATGCCTCGGGGGAGATATTTTTAAACTCGAGAATCCGGAAAATTGATAATCTTTGCAGTGAGTGGGCGAGAAGGCAGAATAGCTGGATAGCTGAGCAGAAAGCCCCGTCAGCTGTGAGCTCCCCAGGCGCCGAGCACCGTGTGATGCGTGGAAGGGAGCGGCCGTTCCTGAGCAGGAGGGGCCGTGGTCGGGCTCCACGTGCCCACAGAGCTTCCCAGCCCCGCACCTGCTGGGAAGGGGCTGCTGGGGCCCAGAGCTGGATCAAATCCCTGTGCGTGGCACTGTGCTCTTCTCCTTGAAGCCATGTGCAGATAATACCTACTGACCCCAGATGTGCTCTGGCACCTGGGCTGTGTCACAGCCTGTAAGGTCTGACCTGATCCCTGGTGGCCAGGGCACAAGTGTCCTGGGAAAGGCTGAACATGTGCCCAGCCCCAGAGCGATGCCAGGGCAGTGACATGGTGTCTCCGTGACCTCTGAGGACACGGGTTTGAAGCTCAAAGTATGAGCTGTGCCGGGTCTTTCTTCAGAAGGCGTAGATGTTGCTGCTGTGTGATAGTCCCTCCCCAGCTCTGTCAAAAGCAGGAGCACGTCAGCCTGTGTGCGCCCGCAGCTGTGCCACGGGCTGAGCGCGCTGCTGGCCTGCGGGTCGCTGCACTCCCCTGCTTACCTCTCCCCGTGTCAATTTTTATGCTCTGTATTTCTGATAGTGTAGGCTGATATTGCCAGTTTTTCTGAATTTTTCTGATTCCACCCCCCTCCGCGGGCTGTATGCCGGTCTCTGGAGAGAAGGACTGATAACGCTAAGGAGCCTGGCTCCTGCCCTCCCCATTGCTGGGAACCGCTTATAACAGCCCCTCGTCTCCTCAGGGCCGGGCACAGCTGTGCCTGGGATGGGGTCGAATGGGAACAATACCAGAGAGAGAAAATAATTAGAGGGTAATAGCAATTTTTGGCTGCAACTTTTCTATTCTTGACAGTTTACCTCTGTCCTTTCTCCCAGCCTTTAAAGGGTTTTTATAAAGAATGAAAAGGTAGGATGGAGAGAGGGAAGAAGGGGGAAAAGGAAGAAAAAAATGCAGAGAAGGTGGGAAAAGGAGAGAAAAATGACAGAAGATTGTAAGGGGAGAAGGGAGGAGCGGTACAGAAAAGGATCTAGAGAAGAAAATTAAAACAAAAAAGTGAAGAATTAAATTCTGGTTTAGAAGGTGTAGAATGTTGTTACTTTAGTTCTAAGAAACTGCTGAAAGGTGGAAATATTGAACCCTTAAGAAGGACTTGTGGAAGCTTTTACTTAAGTTCTATTCCATTAAAATGGATAGATAAAAGTAGCTGCTAATAAGCATTTGAAAATGCTGTTGGTGATTTAAGAAAAATCGAAATGAAGTTCGACTATTTCTGAAACGCTTCTGTGAACAGTTGCATAATTTTGAATGTGTGGTATTTCCTGCGTTCAGAGACACGTTATAGGTGTCTGCCCTATATATCTCTCTGTTGTAGCTACGCAGTAATTGAAGACTACAGCCTGTTTTTCAGAGAAGCTCCCAGTTTTGTGCTAAACAGAAACTGAGGTCTTCCTTGCAGTAATATTTACAGTCCTCTGGAATACTATGGTTAGCCAGGTAATAGTTGATGCTTTTCATTTTAAAAAGTCGTACGGTAACATTGAACAGATGGAACTTTTAGGTACGGAGTTTCCTCCTTTCTTTACACAGTGGAGCCTTCACACTTTGGCCTGGAGTGTACTGGCGTCACGAGGTGTGACCTTGGACTTTGGTTGATTTCTGCCAGGGGTCTTCTCATCCCAGGTGAGAAGGATTGCCCAGGTTCTGCCGTGCCCGCGCTGCTCTCCCAGCGTGTCCCTCGGCGCTGCCTTCCCCTGCACAGTGACGCCTCCTCCAGCCCTGCTCTGAGCAGCCGATAGAGTGGGTGAACTTCCCCGCCTCCGGCCGCTCGCAGTCTGGTTTGTGTGCCTTTCCCATCCTCAGCAGCTCTGTGAGGAGGAGGAGGAGGGGTTATATTTTCTCGGCGGAGGCCTCAGCTGGCAGCGAAGGTGGCAGTTTGACTGGAGAAGGGGGTCGGAAACGTTGAGCAGGAGGCGCTGTGGTGAGGGGAAAGGCCGGTGGCTGGATCGTGCATCTTTAGAAGGGAAGAGGATTGGTTGGGGGGGGCACTGGGAGAGACAGAGCAAAGCACAGGGAGGGTGTTAGAATGAGCGTGCAGTTGGAGACTGTTTTTCACCCTCTAAAGGGTGTAACGTTTACTTCACTTGCTATATACTCTACTCATCCATACAAGCAGATAAATAGTTACTGGGTGTATAGATATTTGTACATTAAAATTATATTTTACGTAATATGTCATATTTTAGATGTATTTTCATATATATTACCTATTTATCTTTTTTCTACAAAAAATGATGTACATAATGCAGTAGCAGTAGAGTAGTGCACTACCTTATGGAAGTATCTTCACTTCCATCATTTGATTATTCCCGTTGCAGGCTGTAAGCCTTTGCCCGTGCCCCAGTGCGTGGATCATTCAGTACAGCACTGCTAATGCTGCTTTGGTGAGATGGAGTTCTCATGGGGATGCATGCTCAAGGGTGACTGTTCCAGAAATGACTGCTCTGAGTCTGACACCCGTGGAGATGAACTTACTCAGGTGCTGGAATTTCCAAGCATTCTGCTGTATCCCCAAACTGAATGTAATTCACCTTCTGACAGAAGTGGGGTTCAAAGCATGTGAGTATTACCACACCTCGAATTAGTTCATACCTTTTGAGGACGAGGATGGGATGATGTTGAACATGTTATGCAGCGTGACGGGGTCTCCCAGCAGAAAGGTCAGACGTGCCGAGACGGTACCGAGGGAGCGTTCGACTGCAGAGTCTGCAGCGGCTGGGAGAGCAGCAACCTTCACAGCGTGTGAGCACCAGGGCACAGGCCGCACTGCCCCGTGTCTTTAAAGCTACTTCTGTGCTAGCCACAGACTGAAACAAAAATTTTGGAGATGATAAAACCAGCTTCAAACTGCAAATAGTAAAAAGATGGCAGAAAGCAGTGGATTAAAAAAGGGGGCTTGACTGGCGGTTCTGAGGTCAGGTTGTTGTGCCGGCTTCTGCATCTTGGGGGTCTGCACAGTAAAACAATTGGCATGAATCCAGTTGGGTCATTGAAGGTTCAGTTCACGTTAATTCTCTCGTCTTAGGTAATAAATGTAATTAAAATATGTAACTGCACATTGTATAACAGGCTGGAAGGCTGTATTACAGTCTGTTTATGGTAGGGCTTTTCTGGCTCTCTGCAGCCCTTGCAATATTACTCGTTAAAGGGTAATTCAGGTTCGTTTGCTGGTTTCAACCAAAGAAGCGGAGTGAAAATCAGGGACAGCTACAATGCAGTAAGATTATTTTTGCCCCCAGATTGCTGAGCAGACTCCTCTAGCTGTCGGAGAGGTGAAATATGTGGCCTGACTGAAATTCCAGGTGAGCTGTTGGTCGTCCTGTTGCGGGCCCTGGCAGGTGCAGACAGGCGCTGCTGCGTCTCCCCTGTGAGACGGGGGGTGCCGGTGGAAGCGCCGCAGTTCTCTTGCCCTGGGCTGTGGAGGGCAGCCGGCCTGTTGGGGCACAGCGCTGTGCTCTGCCCCCTCACACGCTGTGTCGGTGTCTCAAGAACACAAGAATTTGGCCTAGAGAGCAGCGATGCTGCGTGTTGTGCCCTTGGCCCAGCACTGAGCTGGGTGGAGACCAGAGCTGGGACTTAAGGACAGACTTGACCAGTTCGACTTGACTGAAACACTGACCCCATCTAGCATGCCGAATCAGATGGGGGGGTGTTCACTTTTCTTAGATCAATTACATCCTGGGCGATAGATTCCTGCAGCAGTTTCTGCCAGAGTGAGCCTTACTGCCAACAGTCTTTGCTGAATTGTTGCCTGCTGACCTTTTCCTCATGATCTGTAGCCCTCTGACAGTACTGGCTGTGGATCAGAGTCGAGCTTCAAAACCATTTTAAGAGGCATATTTCTATTTTAACATCTTTTTTTTTCCCTTTTTGAAGTTGGGGATATCATCTATTTGTGATCTATCTTAAGTCATACTGCCCTGTATGTTTATGGTTTGATTTTTTTTTCTTGCCCTTTTCCCCCCCTCCTCAATCAACATAATCAGAATTTCGCCCATGGCATTTCCGAGTGGTGATTTTTCATATGACAATGATGAGGGTGTTTTCCTTCCGTTTGATTTTATTTTTGCCATGGGCTACAAGCCTTAATGGTTTCCTCAACACAAATATGTTTGATAGATTTCAGTGGGCATTTCATAGTATGTAATCATGGTGATGTCCATGTATGCCTTTTATCTCAATTTCTCAAAAAAATACGCTCTTGGAAACACGAATAAAATTTTTCTTTTGTACAAAGGGCTTTACCTGAACTCCTCAAAGTGCTTGGAATTAATGCTTTGCCTTAATACAGCAGGTGGAAATTTATTCTGCCGACCATCTTGTGATAAGCATTCTTCTCTTCAGTAGCACTGGCATGTGCTACTGAATGTACTACATTTCACATTTTATGTGAAACCACATTCTTTATTGATTTTGCACCATTTTTCCTCAAATTCTGAAGAACTGTAGCTGCCAGAACTTTCCAGGCTGATTTACTGTTTCGCTGAAACCTAATACTGAGTCTTCAGTCTTCTGAGCATCTTTCCCCAGATGCGAATTTCAGTTTCTCTCTTCCCTGATGATGGTTGGTCTTTCTGCTGTTGAAAAACCTGGTTTTCTTCTTCGGGTAATATTCACATTGCTCTACGTTGTAGCTCTTCTTCTAAACGGTGTAGAAAAACATAACCGCAGTGTAGTTGTATTCATCATTTCCAGCAGCTTTGTGTTTTCTTTCCTTTTCTTGAGTTAAATGAAAACTATTAAAAATGTCAGAAGCTTCTGAAGGTGGGTTTTGGGGGCTGTGACCTCACTGATATTTTATGGGGAAAAAAAACCTACTTCAAAATGGTTTACATTCTCCTTGCACTCTAGAAAGCACTGAGTTCTCTCAGAGTCCAGGCGTGGTGGAACTAAGTATGACACTATTTAAGATGTCAAGTAAAAATGAGTTCAGGGGTCACTTAGCTCGGAACAGAAGGCACAGGTAAGAAAACCTGAAGCTGTCTGGTAAAACTCATAGGAAAAAACCTTTTCTAAAAGATGCCACCAACATTCCCAAGAATGAAGGTCAGCGAAAAGCTGCTTTTCGAGCGTCTGTCGTGTCCGACTTGTCAGGTGTCACTTCAGTGCCACAAGGCAGCAGCTCACAGTTGGAGGTTTCAGCAGCATCCACGGGTTTGTGCATGAAGACAGACTGTGCTCAAGCTGCATCAGGGCTCCGGGGTTAATCGGCTGCTGTAGGCTCAGTCGCGGCCCCAAGCAGCTCTTCCCATCGCTGAGGGCTTCCTGGAGGATTAAATACAATCTAACATTGCTGTGCTTTGGGGTTTTTTGAAAGAAAGATTGAGCTGTAGAGCAAAATGCTAAATTTCAATCACACTCTTAAGAGTGATTTTTTTTTCCCTGCGGAGCCGGCCTGTCCATGGCAGCACTCAGAGCATTTCTCTGCATCCCCAGGAGAACTGCTCAGCCTAACAGCTGCCCAGGGCACTGGGGCATCTCTTCCCCGTCGGCCACACCACACAACGCTGAAGCTGAAGCTTGGCACCTCACCCTGAAGAGCTTCAACAGAAGCGTTGGACTTGCCGTGGCAATTGATCCATCAGGCCGCTTTACTGCTGAGCAACCTCCCACCCTTCCAGCCCCAAAGCAACACGCTGCCACTTCCAGAGCGCCACGGCGCCAAAAGGAAAACTAAATGCTTGGTGAAACACATGTGAGTCCGCAGAAAGCCTGCAGATCCTCATTTTGATGCATTCCCCAAAAGAATGACTTTGAATTGCAGTGGGCAGTCTGTTTGTGTTCAGAAAATCAGGTAATCAAAAATTAATTTCTCAGCTCCACAACGAACAGATCCCTTCCTGGCTCCCTGACAGAGACAAATGGTGCAGTGATATGCAGCCTCATTGCCTGCAGTTGGTGCCTCAGGGCTCTGGGTCAGAAACTTGAACTCTAATGGAGAGGTGTAGGAATTTAAATGTTAATGCTGCTCAGAATGTAAGAAGTCCATCATTACTGCTGTTGTCAGGGCAGACCTGATGGCCTTCTGGCATACTTTTAATTAACTCTGTGTGCCGGTCCAACCACATTCGCTGTTATACTTGGATTTCAACCAAACACACACATTCTCCTTTCAAACTAAAAATAAGAGGATGATATGGTACTGCCTTCTGCCCTTTAATACAAATCTAGATTTCAAAATTTCACTTAAAAAGAAGCTTTCAGATAGTGAATTTAAAAAAAAAAAATGCCAAAAGGATTTCATTTAATTCTCAGAATGAAGTCTCACTTAAAAAGGAAAAAAGCACTTGTGACTGACCATCACTTGTCTCACTGCTGATTTCTTCATGGGAGCTCTTAAACTGGGCATAACCTTGTTATGGGACTGTGGCCACTCCTGGTGATTTGAAGGTGCTGTCAGAGAAGACAGTGTGCAAGTTCTTCAGGTGTGACTTGTCATTTCCTATTACTGATATAAAAAAAGCAAGGATAATGATTGTAACAACCTTCTGAACCCATACAGAATACATCACATGGCTATGCATTATACCACACAGATATTCTACACCCCTCTGTTCCATTATCCACCAAAAAAAATTGTTCAGGATAGCGAATGCTTCTTCTGTTCCATGGGATCCACGGAACTAGAAACCTGGAGAGTTTCTGCTACCAGCTGATGGCTTCAATTCAAGCAGAAAGCAAAGGAAAATTATGTCTTTAGATTCATTTTTGCACAACTGGAACTCCTTCCACTCAGGTCAGAGAAAATAACAGCCTCTGCCATAAGCCATCTTCCTGTGCTCTACGTCAGCAACAGGCAAAAAGAAAAGTTGCGGAAGGTTGCATCTGTTCTTCTGAACAGCGGGTGTAGCAGGAACCCCCTTATTTGCAGGACGAGGCTGTGAGACAAGACACACCCCGATATGGTTAACAGTCAAGCTCCAACGTTTATTAGAAAAACAAGTCCTTATATATTCTTGTGACAGCAAACCCGTGTGTGGCTCTGGCGCATGCTCATTTCAACAACTCGTTCCTCTCAGCACTTCCAACAAGCGCTACTAAGCGTGCACAACCGGTAGATAAATTTCTGCTTTGTTACTCTACCGATCCCCTTCTTCTCTGTTTCTTCCCTAACGAACACAAATTCTTTCGCTTTTCGCTGTTGTTAATCTAGACGCCGTTAATCTTCTAAGACAAGGGCGTCATTAATTTAGACATCGTTAATCCTCTAACTTGAATGCTGATGACACTGCCGCCATTCACCGAGCAAAGCCCCGCCCCCATCCAGCTCCTGGCACTTGGGCAGCACTGCTGTCATTCACCGAGCAAAGCCCCGCCCCCATCCAGCTCCTGGCACTTGGGCAGCACTGCTGTCATTCACCGAGCAAAGCCCCGCCCCCATCCGGCCCAGAGACATGGTGGCCTGCAGCCTGCGATCCAAAGCCTACTTGGAGCGCACGGGACAGCACAGCTGGCCAGCCAGAGCCTACTCAGAGTACTTCTTGAGACCAGCATGCCATCCAGAGACTAACTGGAGCCCAGTAGGACACCACCTGGCCAGCCAGAGGCAACCTACAGCCCGCCTACACCACAGGACAGCCAACCAGAGCCTACTCACAGCCCTCTTGGACCCGAGCTGGCCAGAGACCCTACTCAGAGCCCCTGGGCTAGCATCTTGGGGCCACTTGGAGACTAAAGCTGACCACTCACATCCTCATTACAGTTGTCTTAGAGCCTGTGCTGCCACCCAGAGTGTACTGAGAGCCAGAAGGCTATCAGCTGGCCACGCAGAGGCAACCGAGAGCCTGCCTACACCACACGTCAGACAACCACAGCCTCCTCACAGCCCTCTTGTGGAAAAGCCCAGAGCAACAAGGTGGCATCTGGCAAGTGACAAAGATACAGCAGCTTTTGGTGACAATTCTCTGAAGGGAAAGCCAGAGATGATAGGCATCCCTGCTGGAAGGCTCTTTCAGAGGACAGTGTTAAAGAGCGTCAACTGGCAGGTTTGAGCACTCTGGGAAAGGTCAAACACGTTCAAGGTACCACAGAGCTCTCTGCAGCCAAGCCCCAGCGAGGGACTCCTGTGGGCTCACCTCTGAGAACACAGACTGATGGGCCACCAGCCCTGCCGACAGAAAACACCTTCTCAGCACCTGGGGCAGAGCGTACAGCGCCCTCAAACCACCAAACCGGCCAGGTCAGCCCCCCAGACACCCAGCATCTCCCCGCAGCACCTGCAGCCACAACTGCAGCCCAGCCCTGCTGTCAGGAGTCCTCTTGCCTGGTCGGGTCAGCGCTCCCGGCCTTCCAAAGCCCGGCCTTCTGGGAGCTGCACTCAGCCCAGCTCCGGGAAAAAAGAGGAAGGCTCCCCTTAACTCTATGCGGAGACTTCCAGGAATTCTCCCACCTCAGGGAAAAGGAAGTGGCATGAAAATTTTTGGTCCGTTTCTCCACAGCAAAATAAAAACCAACCCCTGCAGCAGCAAGACAGCTGTCCCAGGAGTAGAGATCTTCACAGCCCTGAAGTAAATGGGCTTGCCTCTGGCTTCCAGCTGCATGGGATTGCTTGATAGCACCTTACACAAAACCCACAATAAAATACCTCGGACAAGTTAACAAACAAACAGCATTACGGTTGTCCACGGGATTCGGCATTGCCTTCTAAAGCCCCTGTTCTTTGGTACCTTCAGCAAACCGCCAGCTCTGATTCAGCCCTCGCTTGGTTTTCTGGAAGGGTAACAAAAGCAGCTTCAGCAAGATCAGAGTCAGAGCACAACACCTGCTTCCTTCAGCGATCAGGCCCTGCTGCCTCTGCCCAGCTCAGATCCCCCAGCAGCCGCTGGGCCTGCAGGGACTGAACAGCTCGAGTCTGACCAGGGGACGAGGCAAAGCCTGGGCAAGAAGGCCACCTGTGAGACAGTTTGACAGAGAAGAGGGCAGAGAGAAAATGTGGGGCAATAGAGCTGCCAAAGGAGATTAAAAGAATCGGGCCTTCACGAACCCAATCCATGCACTCGAGGCTTTGTATCTGTACAGATGTTCCTGTTCTCAGAATGGCAGAACACTCAAATCCACTGCCCAGGGAGAACAGGGAACCTTTGGAGATGAGCACAGAGCCCAGCGCTGCCAACTCTTTAACAGCCAGCAGAGCACACCTCCTCCCGGGGGGCAGCTCTCACTGCCACACTGCTGCCAGGGAGGGCAGGGGAGGAGAGTCAGGACAGCTGCAAAAACTTCATGAGACTTCTCCAAGGGGAAAAAAGGGCAAGAGACATTTCAGACAGCATGAAATCAGAACAAAAATGAACATTCCTCCAAAAAATCTCTTAGTGTTTTGCTTTGCCCGAGAGGCACCTCTGTGTCACAAGGTAAATATCCCATTCCACTGCCCAGATGCAGAATTATTCCAACACAGAATTACTCCACTAACCAAGGGCTTTTCTGCACAATAACCTCTGCAGCCCGGGGCACTGCAGCCGAGCATTCGAGTACATGCACAGCCAGTGTGTGCAGGCTGGCAGCTGAAACCTTTGCATACTTCTCTCTCCATTGCTGCGGGAACATCTTGTCTCCTCAACCCTACACTCTGGTTCTGCAACAATTCCCCACAGAGTCAAACGACAGTTTCAGGCGCATCCCACTGCCTGCCCAGGATGGAATCCCCAAAGTGTGACTGTTCCCAATTCCATTTTTCCCGTAGGAAACCATGGCATAGAGAGGAACGTGTGCAGGCCTTCAGCAATGCACACAGCCCGACCACACAGCACCAGCTCCTGTGAGGTGGAAGATGGTGAGACAGAAGTGAGAGCTCTGGGGCTGTCAGCTGCCAGTTCAACACCTGGCAATGACAGAAGGAGTAGAGGAGATTCTAACCGCTTTTAAAATACCAAGAAACAACTGCTACTTGCCTGAAGTTCAGAGTGGAAAATCTCTTTACAACCCTAAATTAAACTTCATGATGTCCTGGTGACCCTGTGTGACCCCTCTTCAAACAAATCACCATTCTGAAACCTCTCGGGTGCTTCTCCTGTGACACTGAACACCTGACAATCTTTCACTGCCGCTGGTCCTGCTGCCTCTCCTGATCCATCACATTTTCACCACCACCTTCAGATGCCTGGTGCTCACCACAGCCAGTGAAATAACTGGCAGCAGAGCGCTGAAACAGAAGGCACAGGCAGCAAGGCACTGCTGTGCACAAGCTTTCACAGTGCAGACGCAGGATAGACAGGGGAAGAATCTGCTGCCCAGCCCTGGAAAACCCAGTCCCCTCAGCCGCAGCACTGCTGACCCCTGCAAAGCTTCCTTCCTCAAGTTCTAAGGACAGAGGAGCATCCCCTGGGTGCAGATGCAGCCACCTCTGAGTACTGCCATTCTCAGGGGTTGCATTGCTCATACTCATCAGCAACTTATAGAGCAAGATTTCAGTTAACTGTCCTAAAACCTAAATCCCCAGCAGGAATCGCCTCAAAAGGTCGATCAGAGACGAGCCGGCTCCACCTGCTGCATCGCCTCCCCTGGCCACCACACACAGAGCTCAAGCCCTCCCCGGCCTGTCCCAGCCAGCGCCCAGGAAGGTGCTGTCAGACCTCTCCGCTCCCTGACACCCCCGGCCAGCTCCCCGGCACAGGGCACACGCCGGCTGCAGGCCGCCAGCCAGCCTCGGCACAGGGAGTCACTTCAGGAAAACCCACGTTTTCCCCAAAGACCAGGTTCTGCTCCGAGCCCGAGCTACCGCCGCGAGCCCACAGCACCCGGCCTCTGCGCAGCACCCGAGGGTGCGAACCCCGACCCGGAGCAGACGCCAGCCCTGTCCCACCTGCTCCACACGGCATCCCTGCAGCCACAGGCACCTCCTGAAAGGGGAACCTGCCAGAGCCCTTGTTAAATGTGTTCCACAAAGACCAGGCAGTTACAGAAAACAGATGTCACAGGGAGAAAAGCAGGCAAAAGGAGGAGGAGGAGGAAGTCGGTCTGCCTGGCTCCATGAAATGGGGATGAGAACAAGCAGAGGTGCAGGGCAAAGCAGAACCCAACAGGAGCTGGAAGGTGACGGGAAGAAAAAACAGGCAAGATGAACTACACAGGTGTTCCGGACAGGAGACTGCTTTTGTAAAGATCTGGATGAATTCTTCCTGATCAATTATCCTGATGATAATTCTCTTTTCCCATGGGCATTTTGTCAACACGTAAGAAGATGCACAGGAGACCCCAGGAGAAGCCCCAACACTCACCTAGGAAGGAGGTGACGATCTGCAGACTGACAGCACATCAGGCAGGACAAGCTTGCAGGGAAACACGGTGGCAACCGGTTACATCCCGTTCACAGCAATCCACAGCCGCGGGCAGTGAAAAGTGACGATTTTCTGCAGAGCTGCTGCAGGGGGGAGAGGTGGAGGTGAAGGAGAGCCTGCCGGAGGAGGCTGAAGCAGTGCCCCCCGCGGCAGCTGCTGTGCCGGCAGTTTGCAGCCTCAGAGCAACGGCTGCTGCCGGATTTCCCACCCAGAGGCACTCCCAGTTTCCCGGCACACAGACACTTGTCCTTTTATTACTTTTCAGTTCCTTCTTGTAGCTTCAGTGTGGGAGATTTCGGCTCTGCCGGCAGATGTCAAGAGACTCTTTCCTGAAAGCAGAGCAGGACGTTCCGACTTGAAAAAAACAGGATTGGTCTTTTGGCAAAGGCGCGAATTGGCAGCTCTGCACAGAACCTGACCTTTGTGCAGAAAGCCAGAGGAGCAGCCGGGCTCTGCAGAGGGGCTGGGCTCCAGCACAGCCCTGCTCACCCCCCATCTCTCCCAGCACCTCCCAGCTGGGAAACACTGTCCCCCAGCCGGAGGGCAAGAGCCCCCCTGGGCCAGCTCTCGCCCTCGGCCTTAATGCCGGATTCTGAGCAGCACCTCTCGGCTCTGGTGACCGGCACCCTCTGAAGCACCACTCCGGGGTGTTTCATCAGACTGAACCCACCCACCCCAAATCACCACAGCGGGCAGAAAATATTAAATGGGTCACCTCTTTCACCCTTGAAGTAAAAATAAAGGGCTAAAATTCCCTTTCCCTGGGGTAACCCGACAGATAAACCCCGCAGACAGCACAGACCCCAACAGACAGCAAAACCCACCGAGTTCAAGGGAAAAGGACAAGCACAGTCACACAGCAGAACGTCTGGAGTGCCACAACCGGGACAACAAACCTTTCATTTTTTGAAAACTAATTCAGAACCATGAAAAAGTTTGGGGTTTTAGACCAAAGCTTTCCCTTCCCCGGCGATGCCCCCACCCCCGGCAGGGAAATGGGCCCCAGCCCCCTGCGCCCACCCACTGCTGGGCCGGAGCCACCACCACTAGTGCTGGGGCTGCTGGGGCTGGTGCCCCCTTGGCAGGAGAAACACTCAGTCACCACCCAGACCAAAGGGAGTGTTTTCAAAGGAGCAATTCCCCCTTGCCGGGTGAACCAAATCTCTGCAGGAACATCCCTCAGGGGAGACCATGGAGAGCTGGAGGCCTCCTGCCCAGGCCGCCTCCCTCAGAGCACAGAGCCCTGGCAGAGTGTCGCAGGCAGTAGGCCCTGTGGGGCCAGGGGACCCCGGGGGGCTCCAGCACGTTGTGTCCCCCCAGCACCTGCCCACACTCCTGCCTGTGCCGTGAGGGGGCACTGGGGACCTGGGGGCTATTGGGGGGTGTTATGGGGGTTCTATGGGAGGTGTGGGGGTTATTGGGGTCCTGGGGGATTATTTGGGCCCTAGAGGGAGTGTAATGGAGTCGGGGGGTGGGGGCTCTGTGTGTCCTGGAGGGGTTTGGGAGGGGTATTGGGGTCCTCGGGGGGAGGGGGGTGTCTTGAGGGAGATATTGGTGTCTGAGGTGGGGGGAGTGGGGACGTCCTGGAGGGGGTTCAGGGGGAGTTACTGGGCTCTGGGGGTGTCTTGAAGGACGTAATGGGGTCTTGGTGCTTGGGTAGTGTTATTGGGGCCATGGGGGAGTTGAGGGGGTTATCACTGTCTGGGGGGGGGGCAGGGGGGGTGGTGTGTCTAAAGGGCTCCTGAGGGCAGTTTCTGGGGGAGATAATGGGGTCCTGGGGAACTATAATGGGGTGCAAGAAGGGTCCAGTGGGGACTAGTGGGGTGCTGGGAGGGATCTTGTGTTTCTACTAGATAATTGCCGCCAATCCCTTCGGCCTCGGTACGGGGCTGTACAGGGAACATTTAGAGTAGCAGCTGGTTGTTAGGTTCAAAATACAATAAATGTAAAATGATTTTTACTAAAATATCTTTTAGTTCCACACTTATACTAAAATCAAAACACAATCAAACACAATTTGATCCGTTAATAATAAAATCAGTAACATTACCAAGAGCAGAAACCCAGGGTCTGGAGCATCGCTTCACCGTGGGTGTATCCCCGAAACACACGATCACACAGATCCTGGCACCACTGCCCGGGGTTCCTCCTGCACCAAAAAGAATCCTGACACTTCTCTACGTTTCCTTCCTCTTTACACCCAGCAGCAGCCAGGGCATTAATTCTGGTTTCTCACCCGTTACACTCTTCCCTTGATTAAAGTGTTTTACAGTAACAGCCACCCCAGGCCAGACTCTAACCCAGATCTCCGGGAACCTCGGCAGATGGGGTCTGGAGGGGAACGCCCGGTACCGCCGGGAGTCTGACAGCGGCGTTCCCTCGAGACAGCTCACCTCCAGCTTTCCAAACCCCCCGAAAACACCCACCGTCCCGGTTAGACCGGGAAGGAGCGAGGAAACGAATCCTTTGCTCAACCTCACTCTTGCCCAAAGTGCAATTTCCACGCGGCCTTGGCGCCCAGAAGCCCCCATTTCACTCTCATTTTTTTAACTGTCCTTTGCACTTTTGATCCGCCCCTCGCCCACTTTCTCTCTCCCACCAACACGCGCACACCCTCCGCAGGTCCCCCCCCGGCATGTTCCCGGCCGCCCGCCCCGGGTCCATGCACAGAGCCCGCGGGAATCCCCCGCCCGGAGGAACCGGCGTCCCGGGACCGAGCGGCCGCACCCGGCCCCGCTGGCCCCGCCGGACCCTCCGGCAGCGCCGAGCGCCGCAGCGCCGACACCGAGACGCGGCGAGCGGAGCAAGCGGCCGGCAGCCGCCTCGGGGAGACGGAGCCACGGCCGCGGCGGCGCTTCCCGCCGGCCCCGCCCAGAAGGGCAGGGGAAGCTCGCGCTGGGGCCGATGGCCCCCGCGGAGCTGGAGGAGGTGCCGCTGGCCGGGGGCTCCAGCGGGGACCACAGGGCCCTGGCAGCAGCCCCCGGCCTTCGCTGCGCTTGGGGACCAGCAGCCCCCGGTTCTCGGCCTTTGCAGAGGAGACGACGCGGCCTCCGCGGGGGGGTGTCTGTGAGCCCTGGGCAGGGCTGGGGATGCCACCTGGAGCCAAAGGCTTGCTGCAGCCTCCTCTGCCGGCCTGGGGCACCTCGGGGCGGCCCTTCCCTCCAGGCACCTCCCTGCAGCCCAGAGGTTGTCCCCGACGCTCGCTCGGAGCTCAGGGGGACGAGTGGCACAATGTGCGTGCCGGGAGCAGGGGACGGAAGAGGCACGAGGGCTCCACGCCAGGTCAGACAGCCCGGGCCAGGGGCTCTCCCTTTCCCAGGCAGGCTCTGCCCTTCCGCTCCCACGCGCGCACACGAAGACACCCCCTGAGATCCGGTACCTGTCCGGGCCTCAGCCCCTGCCCCACGGTTCCCCGTCTTACTGGAGCAGTCCGGCATCTCTCGTCCAAGGGCCAGACACCCTTCAGAGCCCACACAGACTTTGGGACACTCCCCCCATACTGCTGGCACTGCCAAGGGACAAGATTTTTCCAGAGACAGAGACATCTGCATTGACACTGACCAGCTTCATTCTCAGACGACACAGAAACACTTGGGGGAGAAAAAAATACCACCACAAGAACTGCTTGCTGTGTCTTTAAAGGACCCATCAGCAGCCTCTGGTGCGGGAGTTTCCTATAGAGAAGAAATGTAACACTACGGATTTTTTTACTTTTAAAGGAAGAAATGTGAATTATGTCTATATTTTTACCATTTAGTTAGCTAGTCAGTTATTTTCCGTGGACAGGAGATATGTTCTGCTTAGAGAAGAAGTAGTTTATAAATTCAGCACGTTTGCTTCTTGAGATGTTTTTCTATAACCTATTAAATATTCTGTATTCAAAGAACCCTCTATTTTAGCAGCAGCATCCCTTAACAGCGGGGCGATAGGGGAAATGCAGTTTGGGTTGGGGTCGGGTTGGGGGGGGTGCGGGGCTACAGGGGCGGCTCCTGCGAGAACCTGCTGGAAGCTTCCCCGGCCCCAAGGCGGCCCCGCTGCCGGCCACGGCTGAGCCCGTCAGCGCTGGTGGCAGCGCCGCTGTCAGAAGGTGTTTAAGAAGCCGGGGGAGGAAGCCCCAGAAAGAGCTGGAAAAGCTGCAGCGGGGAGAGGAGGGCAGAGTTTGCGTGTGCCCCCGTGGGAGGGGCGTTCTGCGAGCGCGCGCATCGCTGGGAGCTCGCTGGGAGCTCGCGGGTGGGCGCAGGGGCGGGTGCACGCGGGGTGGGTGCGTGCGGGGGGTGGGAGGGTGCATTCCTCGTGCTGCATCGTGTGTGTGTGTGTGTGCGCACACTCGGGGTGTGTGTGCACACTGCGCCTTGCGCTCTGTGTTCCAGCGTGTCTCTTGCAGCGCGGGTGTGCGCACGCTCCGGGTGGGCATCGCACCTTCTCTTTGTACCCCGCATGTGTCTGCAGGCAGTGTGTGTGTGCGCACGTGCCCCAGAGATCTCTGCGTGTCACATCGATTTTTCCTGGCCTCTTTCTGGCCCCCACGTGCCGGTCTTCTCTGTGCCGGGGTGGCTCTGAGCACCCTCCTCTCCGGTAATCAGAGACCCCATCCAGGAAATTATTTATCTTATCTCTGGAACTTGGGGAAGCATCTCAGTGACTTCTGAGGGGAAAAAAAGAGGAGGGGAAAAAAAATTTTAAAAGGGTTATTAGTCAAGAGTCCCCAGCTGGAGTTGCCACTTTTACTAGAAGAGGGAAGAGTTCTGGCAGCGGTTTGCCAGTGATGAAGTAACGGTGGGGCGGGAGGGCGGGACGGGCTCCACCGGGAAGTTGTGAGATGGCAGGGAAAGCACAATGAAGTGAACAACAAGGCAATAAACCATGGGGCCTTTGGTGCAGATGCGGAAGGAAGAGGAGCTCTGTGGCGGCCAGCTGGGCGGTGCTGGTGGCAGGGCCGGGCCGGAATGCACCCCATCCCTGCGCCCCCGCCCCGCCCCGTTTGCATCCTGTGAGCCGTGGCAACCGCGGAACATGCCGGGGCTCCCTAGGCAATGGGGCCGTGGCAACCACGGAACGTGCCGTGGCAACCATGGAACGTGCTGGGGCTCCCTGGGCAATGGGGCCGTGGCAACCACGGAATGTGCTGGGGCTCCCTGGGCAGTGAGCCTGCGGCTGGGCAGTCACGCAGCGGATGAGCAATGGGCTGCATCAGCAGCTGTCTGCCTGTCCCGGCGTTTCTCGCCCCCAAACCCTGCCGGGCGCCTCCGGCCCCTTCCCCTTCCCGCCGTGCCAGGATCCGCCGCCCATGTTGGCGTTGGAACCGCTGGACGTCCCGGTGCGGCGGCGCCACCACCCAGTTCTGCCCGGCCATGGCCCGGCCCCCGCTTTCCCCGGGGCCGACCGGGAGCCGCAGCATCGAGGCCGCCCCCTCCGTCCCTGCCTCCCCCGTGTCCATCTCCTTCTCCTCGGGCTCCCCCGCCCGCCTGGAGCCGCTCGGCAGCCTGAGCGCCGGCACTGAGTCCCCGGTCACTGGTCCGGGTCGGGAGCTGCCAAGCCCGGCCCCGGAATGGAGCGAGGGGGCCGCGGTGCCGGTGCCGGAGATCACCTCGGCGGCCCATCTCCGTTCCGGGAGCGGCGGGGAGCGACGCGCGGCCACAGCAGCGCCCGGTCAGAGCGGGCCGGGCCGGTTGAGCGGGGGGGCGGTTGGGCGGGCGGGGCCGAGCGGTGACGGCCCGGTCTGGCCCACAGGGACGGAGAAGGGGCGGCTGGAGGAGCTGTACCGGCAGGGGCCGCTACTGGGGAGCGGCGGCTACGGCTCCGTGTACTCGGGCACCCGCCTCTCCGATGGCAGCCCGGTAAGTGGCGGGACGGCGGCGGGGCGGGGGGAGGAGGATCAGGAGGAGGAGGCTCATCCCGCCGCTCCCCTTGTCTTGCAGGTGGCCATCAAACACGTGTCCCGGGAACGCGTCACAGCGTGGGGTGAGCTGGTGAGTGACCGGGGCTGCCGGGAGAAACCGGGGCGTCACGGGCGGGGGGATAAGGGGAGGCCCAAGAGGGTGGAAACCGGGACACCACGGTGGGAGCGGGCGGGGAGTCACTGGGGGACACGGAGCATCCCGGGGGAATGGGCTGTCCAGTACCGGGGCGGGGTGGGAGGGGGGCACAGGAGCACCCCCTTGGCAGGGGGGACCCCCAGGCACCGGTGGGGTCGGGTGGGGGCACTGGGGCACCCCAGGCGGGGGCTACCGGCCCCCTGCCCCGTCCCTCTGACGGCATCGCGTCCCCCCGCAGCCCAGCGGCACTCGAGTACCGATGGAGATCGTGCTGCTGAACGCCGTGGGCTCCTCCGGCTTCCGTGGCATCAGCCACCTGCTCGACTGGTTCGAGCTGCCGGACAGCTTCGTCCTGGTGATGGAGCGTCCCGAGCTCGTGCAGGATCTCTTCGATTTCACGCTCGAGAGGGGATCCTTGTCGGAGGAGGTGGCGCGGGGGCTGTTCCGGCAGGTGCTGGAGGCCGTGCGGCACTGCAACGCCTGCGGTGTCCTGCACCGGGACATCAAGACGGAAAATATCATCATCGACCTCGCCACCGATGAGCTGAAGCTCATCGACTTCGGCTGTGGCACCTTCCTCCAGGACGCGGCCTACACCGAATTTGCAGGTGAGCCCACACCCGGGGGGCTGCTCCCGGCACTGCACGGCCCAGCCTGGCCGGGCACCGGTTCCCCCTTGGGAGGGGGCGTGGGGGAATTAATTACTCATCCGGCTGCCAAGTTGCTTTTTGGCGCGGGGTGGATGTTGTGAAATGGGAGCCGGCTCCCAGCCGCTGCCACCCACCCTGCCCGGGGCTGGGGAGGGGGGAGCCAGCCTGACAAAAACAAACACCGGTGGGGTTGCAGAGGGTGTGGGTGCGGGGGGGCCTGCAAAACCCGTATACTGGCCAGTTTGGTTTGCAGGCGTGGAAGGGCTTGGGCTGCTCCGCTCCCCTTGTTTGCCTTGGCTTTTTAGATTTTTTTTCTTTGGCAAGGGGTTTTTTTGCACGTAACAGCCGGGCCCGTGCTGCCCTCTTCTCTCACCGGTGGCTTTCTTTACAACCCAAAGTTTGTAAGCAAGAGTCCCATGTTGGCGAGGGGGTGGCGGGTCACACCGTGCGTTGTCCCCTCCGCCACCGGTGCAGCCCCCGTGTCCCCAGGGACGCTCGGGTGAGGATCTGGGATTGGGCACCATCCACCTGACGAGCTCCGCCTGTCTCCTGCAGGAACACGAGAGTACAGCCCGCCGGAGTGGGTCCGCTTCCACTACTACCACGGCTGGTCAGCAACAGTCTGGTCCCTGGGCATCCTGCTCTTCGACTTGGTCTGCGGGGACGTCCCCTTCAAGCAGGATGAGGACATCGTCAGGGGCCAGCTCTTCTTCCCCCAGCCGATCTCCCTCGGTGGGTACCCGGCGTCGTGGCGGGCAGCGGGTGTGGGAGACGGCCCCGGGCGCAGGAGCATCCCCGCTCTTAGGGCTGTGGAGGAGGGTGATGTCCCGGGGTCAGCTGGGGGAGGTGGCGCGTGAGGAGGGTGATCTCCCGCGGTTACCGGGGGGAGGTGGCACGTGTCCTGCCATCCCGCTCTCCTCCAAAACAGCTCCTGGACTGGGAGGTTTGGGGGTAGCTCTGAGCACAGCCAGCACGGCCCGGGCACTGCGGACGGTGGGGGAAGGTGGACAGGAGCCTTCTCTGACCGGCGGTGTCTGGTTTCTCTCCCCAGAGTGCGAGCATCTTATCAGGTGGTGCTTGTCCTTGCAACCTTCAGACAGACCATCCCTGGAGGACATTTTCAACCACTCCTGGCTGCAAGGCATTCACCAGCCCTGGGAGATGGCAGACACCCCGCCTGCACGCTTTGGCCTGGGACCCTGGCACATAACCGTCAGGGGAGGCAGCGCCTCCACCAAATGCCTGACACAGAGAGAACTGTTTGACCCTGACCAGCTTGTTGTGTACCCCCGAGCAGCTGGACAAGTCCCGGAGGAGCGCTCTGTCAGCCAGCCTGAGAATGGAAATGATAAGCTGAAGAAAAATACTGTGGTTATCAGATACCTGAGCAGTGTGGAATTTCCAGAAAAGTAGCAATAAAATAATAGTCTAATATCCGTGTAACCAATGAGAATGATGTGTGGATAAAAGGATAAAGTAGATAAGATATGAGAGGAGCCGTAAAGGAGGCTATTCTGCTGCAAAAACATTGTTGTGTCCATCTCTACCACAACACCTCTCCTTGGGTTCTCCTGGCCCCGCGTGACAGGAGTAGGACATCAAAATTAAATATGAACCTGCGCTCTCTGCCTGGCTCCTACTTCCGTGGACAAGTCACAGATTCCCTGCCCAGCCTCACAGGGTTCAAGTCCCTCCCTGTCCTTCAGCAGCCGCTCTCATCCTGCCCTTTCCCACCGCCTGCGTTTGTTTCCCCTCCAGTTCTCCCACAAACACGCATCAAATGATCACTTGACGTGGGGAATTTTAATACGCTGCGGGTAATTCAGGTTACCGCTCCTGTCAGAGGAGGCGATTCAGAGCGCGCTTCGCTAGAGAATCCTGCCCTTGAGACAGAGACCGTCTGGAAACAAAAGAAAAGAATAAAAACAGAATTGCCAGAGAGATTGACTGCACCCACCTGCATTCTGCAACCCCAGCAGGCTCTGCTGGCGAGGACGCGCGACCAGGCTGGTCGGTGCCCCTGTGTATTTGAAGCACACCCAGAAACCAAAGGCGGCGTTCAGGCTGAGCAGGGATGCCAGTGGGAGTTCTAGAAGAAACAGAGAAGTTTTTACCGTCGCTTGAGCACGGGGAGTAACCAAAGTGTCTTGCTTGCAAAAACCAGCTTATGCCCATTCAAAACAGGTCTAGTTATTAGTGCTGTCGGTAAGTACCAATCTGGGCAATAGCCAAGATTTCTTCACCTTTTTATACCAGAACCCTTGGAGATTATTTTCCTTCCTGTATTGAGATAATCGGTACGGCTAAAATGGAATGTTTAAAGATGGACAGTTATTTTCCAAATCTACTACAATGAAGTTGCACAGTATTTCTCAAAAACCATCTTCTGTCAGTTCATCTGTCACTCATCTCAGGATTTTTCTCCTCCTCCTGCTTCATCCTCTAACCATATTTGATACAGCTGGCTTAGAGTCTGCTCCTCCAAAACAAACTTGAATTCTTGTGAAATGCCATCCACGCCCGCAGTACAACAGAGCAGGGAAATCTGCCGTGTTCCCCAAAGCCTTCCTCTACACGGTCAACAGATTTAAGGCACCAACTAAGTTCTTCCTATCTAAGAGAGCTGTTAACACTCCTTACCTGTCACTACACTGGATGAAATGCCAAGTTTCAAGGGACACAGCAGAAAGCAAACCCAAGCTTTGGTTTCAATTTAAATAAACAAAAAAACCCTTTTTTCATAAAACAGCTAGTGTAAAGTCTACCTCTTCAGCAATCAAACTGACAAGTGAAAACAAGAAAAGAACCCTGAAAACCAATCTATATGCTGCAGCAACTCACCAAGGCACCAGAGCGGCCAGCACGCGATGTTGTAATACGAGCTGATGAGATTTCCAGTCCTGAAAAGAAAAAAGAGAAGTTAGCATTTTGCAACTACTCCGTCCCAGGAAATATTTCGGGAGACAGGAAGGAGGAGGCTTTGCTTGTTTGACTCAGGTGTGACAATTAACGCACATTTCAGGATATATCATGCCTGCGAGAGACACATTAAGGAGTGCCCAGGCCAAGAGCCCTTTCCGGGCTTCCATCTCCTTCCTCATCTTGACGGCCCTGACGGTGACGGAAGCTGCTGGACTCTGTTCTGGTGCCGTGATCTGTAACAACAGACACAGAGCAATGACAGAATTTGACAAGTTTTATACAGTAAGACCCTCAGTCAGCACAGGATTCAAGAACAAAAAGCAGTAATCCAAAACAGACTCTGTAAATGGGCTTTACCTTTAGCCAGAGTCGTGTTTAGCATCTTACAAAACCCCAAACCCAACAGGTTCCTTTTACCAGTAAAGACAGGTAATATTTCTTTGACAAACTCCCCTGCCAGCACTGCCACCTCATTACTGAGGAACAGCATCCACCTTCTCCAGTGAGGTGCAGGTAAGAGGACAGAGAGAGATTCCAACTCGGTTTTGAAAAATCACATCCTTCAGCAGCCAGAGGCAAAGCTCCTGCCTCCTCCAAGCAGAGGGAGCCAGAGGAAGGAAAGGCCTTGCACAGCTCTGCAGTTTTTCTACTGAAAATTCCCACTTGTTTCAACTGGGAACAGAGGATTTCCAGACTGTGCTGCCACGTCCTGGGGGTTTGGGACATCGGTTGCATCGGGGTGCAAGTGGCAGAATTGGAAAGTACTGGGCTAGAACACTAAAAAACCACGAACACCGAAACAACAAATCACACGTGCTTACAACTACGAGCACATTGAACTAAGTTCAGCGTTCATCGGTTCCTTTAGGCGATGAGAAAGGAAACAAAAATGAAGACTTCATTTTCCTTCTCCTGGTCCCTGCCTGGGCAGTACTTCATCACAGGTGTGCTGAGCTGGCGCTGCTCTCAGCTCCAGTCCTGCACTGGAGGCAAGCGCCCTCCTACCCTGCAAATAACTGGGTGCTGTGTGCGTCCTCCTTCCAGACGGTGACTCAGGCTGTCCGCAGAAGGATGAACTGCAGGGATGTGATGGGGCTGTTGTTTCCCCTTCGCTCAGGACACCCGGGAGGCACGACAGCACCTGACAGCACAGTGGGTCAGGGACAGTTGGGCATCCTGATCCCTGGGGACGTTCCAGATCAGTCTGCGAGAATGTAAACATCACACGTTAAAAAAAATCTTGGTGTGCAAACCCCCATGTCAGACAGTGTTTTGCAGGTACCACCCCTGAACAGATCGATAACTGTTCATTTTCCACGGACTATCTCAAAAAGTAAAATATGACACTAAAGATTCTTGTGTCATTTATCAGAGATAAAGCAGAGAAAAACTACCAACGCACATGGTATTTCCCATGTACAAAATAAGTCTCCAAAATTATATATTCTCATTATTTATAAGGTTACATTAACAGCCCTGTGGTTTGCAGGCCATAAAACGCCAGGACTCGCACTAACACCCTTGACTGTTGCCAGGGAAGATCTGCTTGCGTTGACAAAAGCAGCAGCCTTCATCTGCTCCACTCACCGCACGGCTTGGCCTGAGTGTCCGAGGAAAAGGAGATTTCATGCCTTTTGGAAAAAGAGCAGGTTATCATCTGCTCTTACTCAGCAACTCTCTGCTTTCAAAAAGGCATTTTCAGTGGAATCGGAGCCAGGAGATGATTTGCTTGGTTACACAGCTTGTGAAAGTCTTCTGACTTACCACAGCTAATATTAATCTTGTACTTTATCTTGTTTGGATATGAAAGAAGATAAAAACTTGTCACCAGCTTGTATTTTGCTTTTATTTTTTGAGTTTGACCAAACTATCAACTAGAAGGACTCCAACATTGCACCTGAAAGGCAGCATAACCTAAAGGGACGTCAGTCACAGAGGAAACTCGGAGCTTTTACATAATTCAGCACTTTCTGCTCCATCACCTCAGGTAATCTCTTCAACCCGAAGGTCCTGTCTCCACTCCTACTCCAGGTCTGTCTGGCTTACTCAAATAGTAAGTCTCTGAACAACTGACTCCGCAGGTGACTTTTTGCACTCCCATTCAGCAGGAGATTCTTCAGGCAGAGCTGATCACAACCCCAGCTCTCTGCTCCATCCCTCCTCCGCTTCACCGCAACCTTACGAGGACCCACGGTACAAGTGTTCAGTACTGAACTTCCACAAGGTGCCACTACAAGTGGGAAAATGCATTTTTAAGGTCCTTCGCCGTAACAGTCTGTGATGTAAACTCTGCGACCCAGGAGCATGCCATCCCACTCTCCTTTCCCAGGCAGAGAAGGAGCCCGGTGGAACACAGAGAGCTGCGCCTGCCCCAGCCACGGCAGCTCCTGCCGTCGGCAGCACCTTGTGCCTCTGCAGAACACCGTGTGCCGCCCAGCCAGTGTCTTCCTGCCAGAGTCACAGACTGAAAAACAGAAATAGCCGCAGCTTCGTGCAGGAATACATAAAGAAAATCCACAAGATAGCGTCGCCTTTCCTTGGCATGGTGCCGTCTCAGAGAAATCTCTGTGCAGTGTCTCTGTGCTGTTAAATCATTCTTGTCTGAAATGTGTGAGACAACTTACAGTAACGAGGAACCCAAGCCTGACCTCTGTTAGGCAGCACTGCAGTAGGATTTTATTTTCCCTCCCCTATAGCACTTGCCCTGCTGCTGACCAACAACCCTGAACTACCGAATACTCCAACTCAACTCTCTAGAAAGCTGCAAATTCCTTTCCCAGCCTCTTGCTGCCTACAGAGGCAGAGTAAAACTCTGCGGAGCCGGCCTGTCCATGGCAGCACTCAGAGCATTTCTCTGCATCCCCAGGAGAACTGCTCAGCCTAACAGCTGCCCAGGGCACTGGGGCATCTCTTCCCCGTCGGCCACACCACACAACGCTGAAGCTGAAGCTTGGCACCTCACCCTGAAGAACTTCAACAGAAGCGTTGGACTTGCCGTGGCAATTGATCCATCAGGCCGCTTTACTGCTGAGCAACCTCCCACCCTTCCAGCCCCAAAGCAACACGCTGCCACTTCCAGAGCGCCACGGCGCCAAAAGGAAAACTAAATGCTTGGTGAAACACACGTGAGTCCGCAGAAAGCCTGCAGATCCTCATTTTGATGCATTCCCCAAAAGAATGACTTTGAATTGCAGTGGGCCGTCTGTTTGTGTTCAGAAAATCAGGTAATCAAAAATTAATTTCTCAGCTCCACAACGAACAGATCCCTTCCTGGCTCCCTGACAGAGACAAATGGTGCAGTGATATGCAGCCTCATTGCCTGCGGTTGGTGCCTCAGGGCTCTGGGTCAGAAACTTTAACTCTAATGGAGAGGTGTAGGAATTTAAATGTTAATGCTGCTCAGAATGTAAGAAGTCCATCATTACTGCTGTTGTCAGGGCAGACCTGACGGCTTTCTGGCATACTTTTAATTAACTCTGTGTGCCGGTCCAACCACATTCGCTGTTATACTTGGATTTCAACCAAACACACACATTCTCCTTTCAAACTAAAAATAAGAGGATGATATGGTACTGCCTTCTGCCCTTTAATACAAATCTAGATTTCAAAATTTCACTTAAAAAGAAGCTTTCAGATAGTGAATTTAAAAAAAAAAAAAATGCCAAAAGGATTTCATTTAATTCTCAGAATGAAGTCTCACTTAAAAAGGAAAAAAGCACTTGTGACTGACCATCACTTGTCTCACTGCTGATTTCTTCATGGGAGCTCTTAAACTGGGCATAACCTTGTTATGGGACTGTGGCCACTCCTGGTGATTTGAAGGTGCTGTCAGAGAAGACAGTGTGCAAGTTCTTCAGGTGTGACTTGTCATTTCCTATTACTGATATAAAAAAAGCAAGGATAATGATTGTAACAACCTTCTGAACCCATACAGAATACATCACATGGCTATGCATTATACCACACAGATATTCTACACCCCTCTGTTCCATTATCCACCAAAAAAAATTGTTCAGGATAGCGAATGCTTCTTCTGTTCCATGGGATCCACGGAACTAGAAACCTGGAGAGTTTCTGCCACCAGCTGATGGCTTCAATTCAAGCAGAAAGCAAAGGAAATTTATGTCTTTAGATTCATTTTTGCACAACTGGAACTCCTTCCACTCAGGTCAGAGAAAATAACAGCCTCTGCCATAAGCCATCTTCCTGTGCTCTACGTCAGCAACAGGCAAAAAGAAAAGTTGCGGAAGGTTGCATCTGTTCTTCTGAACAGCGGGTGTAGCAGGAACCCCCTTATTTGCAGGACGAGGCTGTGAGACAAGACACACCCCGATATGGTTAACAGTCAAGCTCCAACGTTTATTAGAAAAACAAGTCCTTATATATTCTTGTGACAGCAAACCCGTGTGTGGCTCTGGCGCATGCTCATTTCAACAACTCGTTCCTCTCAGCACTTTCAACAAGCGCTACTAAGCGTGCACAACCGGTAGATAAATTTCTGCTTTGTTACTCTACCGATCCCCTTCTTCTCTGTTTCTTCCTAAGGAGCACAAATTCTTTCGCTTTTCGCCGTCGTTAATCTAGACGCCGTTAATCTTCTAAGACAAGGGCGTCATTAATTTAGACAACGTTAATCTTCTAACTTGAATGCTGATGACGCTGCCGCCATTCACCGAGCAAACCCCGCCCCCATCCAGCTCCTGGCACTTGGGCAGCACTGCTGTCATTCACCGAGCAAAGCCCCGCCCACATCCAGCTCCTGGCACTTGAGCAGCACTGCTGTCATTCACAGAGCAAAGCTCCGCCCCCATCCAGCTCCTGGCACTTGGGCAGCACTGCTGTCATTCACCGAGCAAAGCCCCGCCCACATCCAGCTCTTGGCACTTGGGCAGCACTGCTGTCATTCACCGAGCAAAGCCCCGCCCCCATCCAGATACTGTCACTTGGGCAGCACTGCTGTCATTCACCGAGCAAAGCCCCGCCCCCATCCAGCTCCTGGCACTTGGGCAGCACTGCTGTCATTCACCGAGCAAAGCCCCGCCCCCTTCCAGCTCCTAGCACTTGGGCAGCACTGCTGTCATTCACCGAGCAAAGCCCCGCCCCAATACAGCTCCTGGCACTTGGGCAGCACTGCTGTCATTCACGGAGCAAACCCCGCCCCCATACAGCTCCTGGCACTTGGGCAGCACTGCTGTCATTCACGGAGCAAACCCCGCCCCCATCCAGCTTATGGCACTTGGGCAGCACTGCTGTCATTCACCGAGCAAAGCCCCGCCCCCATCCAGCTCCTGGCACTTGGGCAGCACTGCTGTCATTCACCGAGCAAAGCCCCGCCCCCATCCAGATCCTGGCACTTGGGCAGCACTGCTGTCATTCACTGAGCAAAGCCCCGCCCACATCCGGCTCCTAGCTCTTGGGAAGCACTGCTGTCATTCACCGAGCAAAGCCCCGCCCCAATACAGCTCCTGGCACTTGGGCAGCACTGCTGTCATTCACCGAGCAAAGCCCCGCCCCTATACGGCCCCTAGCACGTGGACAAAACTGTTGTCATTCACCGAGCAAAGCCCCGCCCCCATCCAGCTCCTGGCACTTGGGCAGCACTGCTGTCATTCACCGAGCAAAGCCCCGCCCCCATCCAGCTCCTGGCACTTGGGCAGCACTGCTGTCATTCACCGACGAAAGCCACGCCCCCATAAAACTCCTAGCACTTGGTCAGTGCTGCTGTCATTCACCGAGCAAAGCCCCGCCCCCATTCAGCTTATGGCACTTGGGCAGCACTGCTGTCATTCACCGAGCAAAGCCCCGCCCCCATCCAGCTCCTGGCACTTGTGCAGCACTGCTGTCATTCACGGAGCAAACCCCGCCCCCATCCAGCTCCTGGCACTTGGGCAGCACTGCTGTCATTCACCGAGCAAAGCCCCACCCCCATTCAGCTTATGGCACTTGGGCAGCACTGCTGTCATTCACCGAGCAAAGCCCCGCCCCCATACAGCTCCTGGCACTTGGGCAGCACTGCTGTCATTCACCGAGCAAACCCCGCCCCCATCCAGCTCCTGGCACTTGCTCAGTGCTGCTGTCATTCACAGAGCAAAGCCCCGCCCTCTTCCAGCTCCTAGCACTTGGGCAGCACTGCTGTCATTCACCAAGTAGAGCCCCGCCCCCATCCAGCTCCTGGCACTTGGGCAGCACTGCTGTCATTCACCGAGCAAAGCCCCGCCCCCATCCAGCTCCTGGCACTTGGCAGAACTGCTGTCATTCACCGAGCAATGCCCCGCCCCCATCCAGTTCCTGGGCCTTGGACAGCACTGCTGTCATTCAACGAGCAAAGCCCCGCCCCCATCCAGCTTATGGCACTTGGACAGCACTGCTGTCATTCACCGAGCAAAGCCCCGCCCCAATACAGCTCCTGGCACTTGGGCAGCACTGCTGTCATTCACCGAGCAAAGCCCCGCCCCTATACGGCCCCTAGCACGTGGACAAAACTGTTGTCATTCACCGAGCAAAGTCCCGCCCCCATCCAGCTCCTGGCGCTTGGGCACCACTGCTGTCATTCACCGAGCAAAGCCCCGCCCCCATCCAGATACTGTCACTTGGGCAGCACTGCTGTCATTCACCGAGCAAAGCCCCGCCCACATCCAGCTCTTGGCACTTGGGCAGCACTGCTGTCATTCACCGAGCAAAGCCCCGCCCGCATCCAGCTCCTGGCACTTGGGCAGCACTGCTGTCATTCAACGAGCAAAGCCCCGCCCCCATCCAGCTCCTGGCACTTGGACAGCACTGCTGTCATTCACCGAGCAAAGCCCCGCCCCAATACAGCTCCTGGCACTTGGGCAGCACTGCTGTCATTCACGGAGCAAACCCCGCCCCCATACAGCTCCTGGCACTTGGGCAGCACTGCTGTCATTCACGGAGCAAACCCCGCCCCCATCCAGCTCCTGGCACTTGGGCAGCACTGCTGTCATTCACCGACGAAAGCCACGCCCCCATAAAACTCCTAGCACTTGGTCAGCGCTGCTGTCATTCACCGAGCAAAGCCCCACCCCCATTCAGCTTATGGCACTTGGGCAGCACTGCTGTCATTCACCGAGCAAAGCCCCGCCCCCATACAGCTCCTGGCACTTGTGCAGCACTGCTGTCATTCACGGAGCAAACCCCGCCCCCATCCAGCTCCTGGCACTTGGGCAGCACTGCTGTCATTCACCGAGCAAAGCCCCGCCCCCATCCAGCTCCTGGCACTTGGGCAGCACTGCTGTCATTCACCGAGCAAAGCCCCGCCCCCATCCAGCTCCTGGCACTTGGGCAGCACTGCTGTCATTCACGGAGCAAACCCCGCCCCCATCCAGCTCCTGGCACTTGGGCAGCACTGCTGTCATTCACCGAGTAAAGCCCCGCCCCCATCCAGATACTGGCACTTGGGCAGCACTGCTGTCATTCACAGAGCAAAGCCCCGCCCCCATCCAGCTCCTGTCACTTGGACAGCACTGCTGTCATTCACCGAGCAAAGCCCCGCCCCCATCCAGCTCTTGGCACTTGGGCAGCACTGCTGTCATTCACCGAGCAAACCCCGCCCACATCCAGCTCCTGGCACTTGGGCAGCACTGCTGTCATTCACCGAGCAAAGCCCCGCCCCCATCCAGCTCTTGGCACTTGGGCAGCACTGCTGTCATTCACCGAGCAAACCCCGCCCCCATCCAGCTTATGGCACTTGGGCAGCACTGCTGTCATTCACCGAGCAAAGCCCCGCCCACATCCAGCTCCTGGCACTTGGGCAGCACTGCTGTCATTCACCGAGCAAAGCCCCGCCCCAATACAGCTCCTGGCACTTGGGCAGCACTGCTGTCATTCACCGAGCAAAGCCCCGCCCCTATACGGCCCCTAGCACGTGGACAAAACTGTTGTCATTCACCGAGCAAAGCCCCGCCCCCATCCAGCTCCTGGCGCTTGGCCAGCACTGCTGTCATTCACCGAGCAAAGCCCCGCCCCCATCCACCTCCTGGCACTTGGGCAGCACTGCTGTCATTCACCGAGCAAAGCCCCGCCCCCATCCAGCTCCTGGCACTTGGGCAGCACTGCTGTCATTCACCGAGCAAAGCCCCGCCCACATCCAGCTCCTGGCACTTGGGCACCACTGCTGTCATTCACCGAGCAAAGCCCCGCCCCCATCCAGCTCCTGGCACTTGGGCAGCACTGCTGTCATTCACGGAGCAAACCCCGCCCCCATCCAGCTCCTGGCACTTGGGCAGCACTGCTGTCATTCACCGAGTAAAGCCCCGCCCCCATCCAGATACTGGCACTTGGGCAGCACTGCTGTCATTCACAGAGCAAAGCCCCGCCCCCATCCAGCTCCTGTCACTTGGACAGCAGTGCTGTCATTCACCGAGCAAAGCCCCGCCCCCATCCAGCTCTTGGCACTTGGGCAGCACTGCTGTCATTCACCGAGCAAAGCCCCGCCCACATCCAGCTCTTGGCACTTGGGCAGCACTGCTGTCATTCACCGAGCAAAGCCCCGCCCCCATCCAGATACTGTCACTTGGGCAGCACTGCTGTCATTCACCGAGCAAAGCCCCGCCCCCATCCAGCTTATGGCACTTGGGCAGCACTGCTGTCATTCACCGAGCAAAGCCCCGCCCCCTTCCAGCTCCTAGCACTTGGGCAGCACTGCTGTCATTCACCGAGCAAAGCCCCACCCCCATCCAGCTTATGGCACTTGGGCAGCACTGCTGTCATTCACGGAGCAAACCCCGCCCCCATCCAGCTCCTGGCACTTGCTCAGTGCTGCTGTCATTCACAGAGCAAAGCCCCGCCCTCTTCCAGCTCCTAGCACTTGGGCAGCACTGCTGTCATTCACCAAGTAGAGCCCCGCCCCCATCCAGCTCCTGGCACTTGGGCAGCACTGCTGTCATTCACCGAGCAAAGCCCCGCCCCCATCCAGATACTGGCACTTGGGCAGCACTGCTGTCATTCACCGAGCAAAGCCCCGCCCCCATCCAGCTCCTGGCACTTGGGCAGCACTGCTGTCATTCACCGAGCAAAGCCCCGCCCGCATCCAGCTCCTGGCACTTGGCAGAACTGCTGTCATTCACCGAGCAATGCCCCGCCCCCATCCAGTTCCTGGGCCTTGGACAGCACTGCTGTCATTCAACGAGCAAAGCCCCGCCCCCATCCAGCTTATGGCACTTGGACAGCACTGCTGTCATTCACCGAGCAAAGCCCCGCCCCAATACAGCTCCTGGCGCTTGGCCAGCACTGCTGTCATTCACCGAGCAAAGCCCCGCCCCCATCCAGCTCCTGGCACTTGGGCAGCACTGCTGTCATTCACCGAGCAAAGCCCCGCCCACATCCAGCTCCTAGCACTTGCTCAGTGCTGCTGTCATTCACAGAGCAAAGCCCCGCCCTCTTCCAGCTCCTAGCACTTGGGCAGCACTGCTGTCATTCACCGAGCAAAGCCCCGCCCACATCCAGCTCCTGGCACTTGGGCAGCACTGCTGTCATTCACCGAGCAAAGCCCCGCCCCAATACAGCTCCTGGCACTTGGGCAGCACTGCTGTCATTCACCGAGCAAAGCCCCGCCCGCATCCAGCTCCTGGCACTTGGGCAGCACTGCTGTCATTCAACGAGCAAAGCCCCGCCCCCATCCAGCTCCTGGCACTTGGGCAGCACTGCTGTCATTCACCGAGCAAAGCCCCGCCCCCATCCAGATACTGTCACTTGGGCAGCACTGCTGTCATTCACCGAGCAAAGCCCCGCCCGCATCCAGCTCCTGGCACTTGGGCAGCACTGCTGTCATTCAACGAGCAAAGCCCCGCCCCCATCCAGCTCCTGGCACTTGGGCAGCACTGCTGTCATTCACCGAGCAAAGCCCCGCCCCCATCCAGCTCCTGGCACTTGGGCAGCACTGCTGTCATTCACCGAGCAAAGCCCCGCCCGCATCCAGCTCCTGGCACTTGGCAGAACTGCTGTCATTCACCGAGCAATGCCCCGCCCCCATCCAGTTCCTGGACCTTGGACAGCACTGCTGTCATTCAACGAGCAAAGCCCCGCCCCCATCCAGCTTATGGCACTTGGACAGCACTGCTGTCATTCACCGAGCAAAGCCCCGCCCCAATACAGCTCCTGGCACTTGGGCAGCACTGCTGTCATTCACCGAGCAAAGCCCCGCCCCTATACGGCCCCTAGCACGTGGACAAAACTGTTGTCATTCACCGAGCAAAGTCCCGCCCCCATCCAGCTCCTGGCGCTTGGGCAGCACTGCTGTCATTCACCGAGCAAAGCCCCGCCCACATCCAGCTCCTAGCACTTGCTCAGTGCTGCTGTCATTCACAGAGCAAAGCCCCGCCCTCTTCCAGCTCCTAGCACTTGGGCAGCACTGCTGTCATTCACCGAGCAAAGCCCCGCCCACATCCAGCTCCTGGCACTTGGGCAGCACTGCTGTCATTCACCGAGCAAAGCCCCGCCCCCATCCAGATACTGTCACTTGGGCAGCACTGCTGTCATTCACCGAGCAAAGCCCCGCCCACATCCAGCTCTTGGCACTTGGGCAGCACTGCTGTCATTCACCGAGCAAAGCCCCGCCCGCATCCAGCTCCTGGCACTTGGGCAGCACTGCTGTCATTCAACGAGCAAAGCCCCGCCCCCATCCAGCTCCTGGCACTTGGACAGCACTGCTGTCATTCACCGAGCAAAGCCCCGCCCCAATACAGCTCCTGGCACTTGGGCAGCACTGCTGTCATTCACGGAGCAAACCCCGCCCCCATACAGCTCCTGGCACTTGGGCAGCACTGCTGTCATTCACGGAGCAAACCCCGCCCCCATCCAGCTCCTGGCACTTGGGCAGCACTGCTGTCATTCACCGACGAAAGCCACGCCCCCATAAAACTCCTAGCACTTGGTCAGCGCTGCTGTCATTCACCGAGCAAAGCCCCACCCCCATTCAGCTTATGGCACTTGGGCAGCACTGCTGTCATTCACCGAGCAAAGCCCCGCCCCCATACAGCTCCTGGCACTTGTGCAGCACTGCTGTCATTCACGGAGCAAACCCCGCCCCCATCCAGCTCCTGGCAATTGGGCAGCACTGCTGTCATTCACCGAGCAAAGCCCCGCCCCCATCCAGCTCCTGGCACTTGGGCAGCACTGCTGTCATTCACGGAGCAAACCCCGCCCCCATCCAGCTCCTGGCACTTGGGCAGCACTGCTGTCATTCACCGAGTAAAGCCCCGCCCCCATCCAGCTCCTGTCACTTGGGCAGCACTGCTGTCATTCACAGAGCAAAGCCCCGCCCCCATCCAGCTCCTGTCACTTGGACAGCACTGCTGTCATTCACCGAGCAAAGCCCCGCCCCCATCCAGCTCTTGGCACTTGGGCAGCACTGCTGTCATTCACCGAGCAAACCCCGTCCCCATCCAGCTTATGGCACTTGGGCAGCACTGCTGTCATTCACCGAGCAAACCCCGCCCCCATCCAGCTTATGGCACTTGGGCAGCACTGCTGTCATTCACCGAGCAAACCCCGCCCACATCCAGCTCCTGGCACTTGGGCAGCACTGCTGTCATTCACCGAGCAAAGCCCCGCCCCCATCCAGCTCTTGGCACTTGGGCAGCACTGCTGTCATTCACCGAGCAAACCCCGCCCCCATCCAGCTTATGGCACTTGGGCAGCACTGCTGTCATTCACCGAGCAAACCCCGCCCACATCCAGCTCCTGGCACTTGGGCAGCACTGCTGTCATTCACCGAGCAAATCCCCGCCCCAATACAGCTCCTGGCACTTGGGCAGCACTGCTGTCATTCACCGAGCAAATCCCCGCCCCAATACAGCTCCTGGCACTTGGGCAGCACTGCTGTCATTCACCGAGCAAAGCCCCGCCCCTATACGGCCCCTAGCACGTGGACAAAACTGTTGTCATTCACCGAGCAAAGCCCCGCCCCCATCCAGCTCCTGGCGCTTGGCCAGCACTGCTGTCATTCACCGAGCAAAGCCCCGCCCCCATCCACCTCCTGGCACTTGGGCAGCACTGCTGTCATTCACCGAGCAAAGCCCCGCCCCCATCCAGCTCCTGGCACTTGGGCAGCACTGCTGTCATTCACCGAGCAAAGCCCCGCCCACATCCAGCTCCTGGCACTTGGGCACCACTGCTGTCATTCACCGAGCAAAGCCCCGCCCCCATCCAGCTCCTGGCACTTGGGCAGCACTGCTGTCATTCACCGACGAAAGCCACGCCCCCATAAAACTCCTAGCACTTGGTCAGTGCTGCTGTCATTCACCGAGCAAAGCCCCGCCCCCATTCAGCTTATGGCACTTGGGCAGCACTGCTGTCATTCACCGAGCAAAGCCCCGCCCCCATCCAGCTCCTGGCACTTGGGCAGCACTGCTGTCATTCACCGAGCAAAGCCCCGCCCCCATCCAGCTCCTGGCACTTGGGCAGCACTGCTGTCATTCACGGAGCAAACCCCGCCCCCATCCAGCTCCTGGCACTTGGGCAGCACTGCTGTCATTCACCGAGTAAAGCCCCGCCCCCATCCAGATACTGGCACTTGGGCAGCACTGCTGTCATTCACAGAGCAAAGCCCCGCCCCCATCCAGCTCCTGTCACTTGGACAGCAGTGCTGTCATTCACCGAGCAAAGCCCCGCCCCCATCCAGCTCTTGGCACTTGGGCAACACTGCTGTCATTCACCGAGCAAACCCCGCCCCCATCTATCTCTAGCACTTGGGCAGCACGGCTGTCATTCACCGAGCAAAGCCCCGCCCCCATCCAGCTCCTAGCAGTTGGCCAGCACTGCTGTCATTCACTTAGCAAAGCCCCGCCCCCATACGGCCCCTAGCACTTCTGCAGCACTGCTGTCATTCACCGAGCTAAGCCCCGCCCCCATCCGGCTCCTAGCTCTTGGGTAGCACTGCTGTCATTCACCGAGGAAAGCCCCGCCCCCATCCAGCTCCTGGCACTTGGGCAGCACTGCTGTCATTCACCGAGCAAAGCCCCGCCCACATCCAGCTCCTGGATCTTGGGCAGCACAGCTGTCATTCACCGAGCAAAGCCCCGCCCCCATACGGCCCCTAGCAATTGGGCAGCACTGCTCTCATTCACCAAGAAAACCCCGCCCCCATCCAGCTTATGGCACTTGGGCAGCACTGCTGTCATTCACAGAGCAAAGCTCCGCCCCCTTCCAGCTGCTAGCTCTTGGGCAGAACTGCTGTCATTCACCGAGCAAAGCCCCGCCCCCTTCCAGCTGCTAGCTCTTGGGCAGAACTGCTGTCATTCACCGAGTAAAGCCCCGCCCACATCCAGCTCCTGGTACTTGGGCAGCACTGCTGTCATTCACAGAGCAAAGCCCCGCCCCCATCCAGCTCCTGGTACTTGGGCAGCACTGCTGTCATTCAGGGAGCAAACCCCGCCCCCATACAGCTCCTGGCACTTGGGCAGCACTGCTGTCATTCAGGGAGCAAACCCCGCCCCCATCCAGCTTATGGCACTTGGGCAGCACTGCTGTCATTCAGGGAGCAAACCCCGCCCCCATCCAGCTCCTGGTACTTGGGCAGCACTGCTGTCATTCACCGAGCAAAGCCACGCCCCCATCCAGCTCCTAGCACTTGGTCAGTGCTGCTGTCATTCACCGAGCAAAGCCCCGCCCCCATATGGCCCCTAGCACTTGGGCAGCACTGCTGTCATTCACCGAGCAAAGCCCCGCCCACATCCACCTCCTGGCACTTGGGCAGCACTGCTGTCATTCACAGAACAAAGCCCCGCCCCCATCCAGCTCCTGGCACTTGGGCAGCACTGCTGTCATTCACCGAGCAAAGCCCCGCCCCCATCCATCTCCTGGCACTTGGTCAGTGCTGCTGTCATTCAACGAGCAAACCCCGTCCCCATCCAGCTCCTGGCACTTGGGCAGCACTGCTGTCATTCACCGAGCAAAGCCCCGCCCACATCCAGCTCTTGGCACTTGGGCAGCACTGCTGTCATTCACCGAGCAAAGCCCCGCCCCCATCCAGATACTGTCACTTGGGCAGCACTGCTGTCATTCACCGAGCAAAGCCCCGCCCCCATCCAGCTCCTGGCACTTGGGCAGCACTGCTGTCATTCACCGAGCAAAGCCCCGCCCACATCCAGCTCTTGGCACTTGGGCAGCACTGCTGTCATTCACCGAGCAAAGCCCCGCCCCCATCCAGATACTGTCACTTGGGCAGCACTGCTGTCATTCACCGAGCAAAGCCCCGCCCCCATCCAGCTTATGGCACTTGGGCAGCACTGCTGTCATTCACCGAGCAAAGCCCCGCCCCCTTCCAGCTCCTAGCACTTGGGCAGCACTGCTGTCATTCACCGAGCAAAGCCCCACCCCCATCCAGCTTATGGCACTTGGGCAGCACTGCTGTCATTCACGGAGCAAACCCCGCCCCCATCCAGCTCCTGGCACTTGCTCAGTGCTGCTGTCATTCACAGAGCAAAGCCCCGCCCTCTTCCAGCTCCTAGCACTTGGGCAGCACTGCTGTCATTCACCAAGTAGAGCCCCGCCCCCATCCAGCTCCTGGCACTTGGGCAGCACTGCTGTCATTCACCGAGCAAAGCCCCGCCCCCATCCAGATACTGGCACTTGGGCAGCACTGCTGTCATTCACCGAGCAAAGCCCCGCCCCCATCCAGCTCCTGGCACTTGGGCAGCACTGCTGTCATTCACCGAGCAAAGCCCCGCCCGCATCCAGCTCCTGGCACTTGGCAGAACTGCTGTCATTCACCGAGCAATGCCCCGCCCCCATCCAGTTCCTGGGCCTTGGACAGCACTGCTGTCATTCAACGAGCAAAGCCCCGCCCCCATCCAGCTTATGGCACTTGGACAGCACTGCTGTCATTCACCGAGCAAAGCCCCGCCCCAATACAGCTCCTGGCGCTTGGCCAGCACTGCTGTCATTCACCGAGCAAAGCCCCGCCCCCATCCAGCTCCTGGCACTTGGGCAGCACTGCTGTCATTCACCGAGCAAAGCCCCGCCCACATCCAGCTCCTAGCACTTGCTCAGTGCTGCTGTCATTCACAGAGCAAAGCCCCGCCCTCTTCCAGCTCCTAGCACTTGGGCAGCACTGCTGTCATTCACCGAGCAAAGCCCCGCCCACATCCAGCTCCTGGCACTTGGGCAGCACTGCTGTCATTCACCGAGCAAAGCCCCGCCCCAATACAGCTCCTGGCACTTGGGCAGCACTGCTGTCATTCACCGAGCAAAGCCCCGCCCGCATCCAGCTCCTGGCACTTGGGCAGCACTGCTGTCATTCAACGAGCAAAGCCCCGCCCCCATCCAGCTCCTGGCACTTGGGCAGCACTGCTGTCATTCACCGAGCAAAGCCCCGCCCCCATCCAGATACTGTCACTTGGGCAGCACTGCTGTCATTCACCGAGCAAAGCCCCGCCCACATCCAGCTCTTGGCACTTGGGCAGCACTACAGTCATTCACCGAGCAAAGCCCCGCCCCCATCCAGATACTGTCACTTGGGCAGCACTGCTGTCATTCACCGAGCAAAGCCCCGCCCGCATCCAGCTCCTGGCACTTGGGCAGCACTGCTGTCATTCAACGAGCAAAGCCCCGCCCCCATCCAGCTCCTGGCACTTGGGCAGCACTGCTGTCATTCACCGAGCAAAGCCCCGCCCCCATCCAGATCCTGGCACTTGGGCAGCACTGCTGTCATTCACCGAGCAAAGCCCCGCCCACATCCAGCTCCTGGATCTTGGGCAGCACAGCTGTCATTCACCGAGCAAACCCTGCCCCCATCCAGCTCCTGGCACTTGGGCAGCACTGCTGTCATTCAACGAGCAAACCCCGCCCCCATCCAGCTCCTGGTACTTGGACAGCACTGCTGTCATTCAACGAGCAAACCCCGCCCCCATCCAGCTCCTGGCACTTGGGCAGCACTGCTGTCATTCAACGAGCAAACCCCGCCCCCATCCAGCTCCTGGTACTTGGGCAGCACTGCTGTCATTCACCGAGCAAAGCCCCGCCCCCATCCAGCTCCTGGCACTTGGGCAGCACTGCTGTCACTCACCGAGCAAAGCCCCGCCCACATCCAGCTCCTGGCACTTGGGCAGCACTGATGTCATTCACCGAGCAAAGCCCCTCCCCCTTCCAGCTCCTAGCACTTGGGCAGCACTGCTGTCATTCACCAAGCAAAGCCCCGCCCCCATCCGGCTCCTGGCACTTGGGCATCACTGCTGTCATTCATCGATCAAAGCCCCGCCCCCATCCAACTTCTAGCAATTGGGCAGCACTGCTGTCATTCACCGAGCTAAGCCCCGCCCCCTTCCAGCTGCTAACAATTAGGGCAGCAGCACTTTTGTGATTGGCTGAGCGAAACTCTGCCCCTGCCCAGTATCCTAGTGACCAGGGCAGCTCTGCCCCCATTGGCCGAGTGAAGCCCCGCCCCTGCTGTGTCCCAGTAACGCTGGATGTGACCAGCAGCGCCAGGGCAGCGGCCATCCTTTGAGGAGGAGAAGGCGAGTAGTGAGCAGGCGTGAGTTGGTGCGGAGGAGTTGAGTAGCGAGGAGGAGGCGGCGGCGAGTTAGTGAGGAGGAGGCGAGCAGTGAGGAGGAGGAGGAGGAGGCGCACAGTGACGACGTGGCGAGTAGCGAGGAGGTGGCGAGTAGCGAGGAGGAGGTGAGTAGTGAGGAGGAGCGGGAGGCTCTGGCTCTGTGGCTCCAGCTGTGTGTCAGTGTCACCTGGGAGGTGAGGAGCGGGCAGGGGAGGGAGGGGGCTTGCGGGGGGCTGCCGAGGGAGGAGGGGGGGTCCCACGCCTCGGGGCGCTGGGGCTGTGCTGAGAGCTGACCCGCGCCCCGCTTCTCCCTCAGAGACAGCCCAGTGCTCCTGGGACAGGGACGCTCCCGGCGCCCGCTGTGGACCTGTCCATGGCTGAGAGGAGAGAGGAGGAGGCCCCCGACTCGATGGAGCACGGTGAGAGCAAAGTGTCCCTCCCGCAGCACAGCAGGGGGGCTGTCGGGGCAGTCAGCGTGGGGCCGAGCGCGGTGGCAGGGGGAGGCAGTGCCTGCGATGCCCCTTCCTCGCCACGGCCCCCAGCCCTGCCCCTCACCCCCCAGGGACGGAGCAGGGCCCTGGGGACGATCCCTCAGGGACGCCTCCCCCGGCCCCGCAGAGGTGCTCATTCCCGACGGCATTTGCTCTCTCCCTCCAGTGTGCGTGCTGTGTGGCCGGGCAGCGGCGGACCCGTTTCTCTGTGGCGAGAAAATCCAGCAGGGAGGGCTCTGTGCCCACCTCTTCTGCCTGGTGAGTGCCCCAGGGCTCCCTCCAGCTCACCGACAGGCACTCCTGCCCATGCTCTCCTCATCAGCTCATCTTCTCTTCTCTTCTCTTCTGCAGTTTTTTGCCAACAAGCTTCTTTACTGGCAGGACGAGGAATCAGGGGTGCTGGGATTTGACCCTGAGCACATTCGCTGCACAGTCGAGCAGGTCGAGCAGAAGGTGAGGACCTGACAAGATCGGGGAGATTTGTGCCAGGACAGGTTTGGGGCACCTTAGCCCAGAGCCCAGGAAAGAAATCCCCGCCCCTCCAAGCAGCCCCGGGACAAAAGCCCTGCTCCCCGCAGCTCCACAGAGCTCCAGCCCAGGAGCCTCGTGCGCCGGGCGGATCTGTGGGCTGTGGCCCGGCAGCGGCCACGTCCTGCGCCCTGCCCGGAGGCGTGGGGCTGGCTGGGGAGGCCCTGAGGCTGCCGCTGACGGGGCTGCTCTGCTCTCTCCAGCGATGCTTCGTCTGCGGGGAGAGCGGGGCCGCCGTCACCTGCTGCCAGGAGGGCTGTGACCGCAGCTTTCATCTGCCCTGCGCCATCGAGGGTGAATGCATCACCCAGTACTTCTCTCCATACAGGTACCCCCTCTCCCCTCCTCGCCCCCACCGGGGAAGGACCCAGCGCTTCTCACCTCACCCATCCCTTCCCTCTGCCCCCCAGGTCCTTCTGCAGAGAGCACCGCCCAGAGCAGCAGGTGGAGGCGGCTCCGGACGACGACAGCACCTGCCTCATCTGCCTGGAGCGTGTGGAGGACACAAAGTCCTACCGCAACATGGTGTGCCCCACCTGCAAACACGCCTGGTTCCACAGGGGCTGCATCCAGGTAGGAGCCGTTCCCTCACCCCCGGGGCACGGCAGGCGCTGGGCAGCACCAGGGCCTCACTCCTGCTCCTTTTGTTTCCGCCGCAGGGCCAGGCTCGGTACAGCGGTATTAGTGCCTTCAAGTGCCCCCTGTGCAGAGACAGGCGTGACTTCATCCTGAACATGGTCACCATGGGCATCCGACTGCCCTTGAGGTTGGTGTCCTGCCGGCTCACAGCACAGGAGGCTGCAAGCCCTGTGCCGTGCCCGGGGCTGCCCCTGCAGTCCTGCCCCTCCGCTGTCCCGTCTGCCTGGGCTTCAGCTTCACGCAGGAGCTGGAAACCGGGCAGCGGAGAGGAGGAGGGATTCCCTGCATCGGCCTCATGCCGGGGCAGCAGGGGCTCAGCCATTTCCCTTTCTCCATCAGATTGCCATCACAGGACAACGGGGCTCAGGATGAAGCACTAATGCTGAGGCACAGCCGCTGCGATGCCCGCCAGTGCCTTTGTCCTGGAGGCAGGGAGCAGGCAGAGGAACGGGGGTAAGTAGCCAAAGCAGCACCCTGGGCTCTGCACGGGATCTCTGCCTCGCCAAGAGCTTGAAGCAGAAGGACTGAGAGCAGGAGCTGTGCCGCACATTCCCGTGCTGCGGTCACTCTGTCCTCACAGCCATGAACCCTTTTGCTTCCCCAGGCCCTGGGAACTGCTGCTCTGCAGATCCTGCGCTGCCGAGGGCACCCACCGGCGCTGCTCCAACTTGAGCACCAGCAGAACCAGCTGGGAGTGCGAGAGCTGTGCTGGCCAGGGCACCGGTAAGAGGCAAAGCACCTTCATGCCCCTGGGCTGGGGCCAGGGCCCAGGCAAGGCCTGGCAGCGGGTGCCCAGGCTGGGCTTGGCAGAGCCTCTCTGCCCCGGGAGGGCTGGGGGCACCGCTCTGGCCTCTGCACAGTGGCCTCTGTGCCCAGGACTATCCTGCTTCCTCTTACAGACTCCACTGACATCTCAGACATGGCTGGCTCTGGCACTGGTAGCCCGGCTGGATCAGGGCCATCCCAGGACTCCCCAGCGCTCGAGGGCAGCAGCCGCTCCAGCCGCCGTGGGCCCGTGCGGTTGAGGGACCGCTCCCGCCTCGAGCGTCCGGCCCAAAACCCTTACGGCCAGCGCAGACGCAGACGCACACACAGAGACAAAAGTGTCCAGTAGGATGAAGTATGTACCCACACACCAGTAAGCAGAAGAGGGTGGGTGAAAGAGAAGGTAGCTCAAAGTAAAATCTCCCTCCTCTTGAGTTTAGAGTAAATACCCACAATGCCTCGGCATTCCTCAACGGGCGATAACTGAGACTCGCGCGGGTTGACTTGGCCCTGCCCTTCCCTCAGCTCTGGCAGCAGAAACACCGTAAGGGTTTTGATATCCGAGAGGCTCCCAGCCCCGGGGAGATGCTGGTCACAGGCTGCTGCCATCCAGGAGAGCTCAAAGGGTCTCCCTTGGGGTCGCAATTTATAGGCTCCAAGACAACTGACTTTTGTCAGATCCCTTTTGCTCATGCCCAGCTTGAACAACAAAGTATTGTCGGGCTTCCCAGCAGTCGCACAAGAACTTGACGCATGTGCAGCTCTGTTACTGTTCCCATTTGACCCCATCCCAGGCACAGGTGTGCCAGGCCGCTGGGAAATTATAACCATTTCCGAGCACTCAGGAGGGCAGGAGCCAGGCTTGTTAAGGGGGCGCCTTAACGTTATCAGTCCTTATCTCCACAGATGGGTGTATAGCTCCGGGGAGGCAGCTGGAATCACACCTGGCACCAAGCAGCCCAGCAAGGAGGGGCAGGGAGGGGTCAGAATTGCACCACCACAATCCACCTCATGACTGAAGTCAATTTATCTTGTCCATAGAGGGGCAGTGTGGTTGCCTCTTGCCTCTACGCCTATAAACAGAGGATGCCACAATCCAGTTATAATTGGAGGCGATTTTGTGTTTGATTAGCTTCTATTAAAAAAAATATATATATATATATATATATATTTTGGAGAAGTATACACACGGGGACACTTTTGTAACTGCATAATCTGTCTAACCATCCCCCAAACCTTAATATACAATACTACTATAAGCAGTAAACATATTAAAGTTAGAATTAGGAAAATCATGGCTGGGTGAAACATGGAATTAAACAGTCCTGTGACTGTTGGTGACCACCAAATTAACCTTGCCCACCATCAGTGTTCTCCATCCTTTTTGAGTCTCATTAGCACTTGATGTATTTCTTTTCTATCATGCCGGACGGTGGTAAGAATCTTCTGTCCATTTTTTAAAGGAGTTTTAAAGCCAACCACCAGAGCCCACCTGGAGCCATCTTGGACCAAACCTGGCCAGCCAGATCCTACTCAGGGTTGTCTTTGATCCTGGCCTGCCACCCAGAGACGAATTAGAGCCCAGCTAGACACCACCTGGCCACCCAGAGGCAACCTAGAACCTGCCTGCAGCAGAGGTCGTCCTGCAAGAGCCTACTCAGAGCCCTGGTGGCCTGCAGCACGCCAGTCAGAGCCTACTTGCAGCCCTCTTGGACCAAAGCTGGCCAGACAGATCCTACTCAGATTTGTCCTTGAGAACGGCATGGCACCCAGAGCCTACTTAGAGCTCACTTGGACACAAGCTGGCCAGCCAGAGGCAACATAGAGCCTGCCTAGACCACAGCTCAGCCAGCTGAAGCCTACTCAGAGCCGTCTTGGAGCCCAGCTTGCCAGCCAGATCCCACTCAGGGTTGTCTTTGAGCCCCGTGTGCCAGCCAGAGCCTTTCTCAAGCCCAACTGGACACCACCTGGCCAGCCAGAGGCAACTAAGTGTCCACCTGGACAAGAGGTAATTCAGGCAGAGCCTACTTGCATCCCTTGTGGACCACAGCTGGACGGACAGCTCCTATTCAGAGTTGCCTTGGAGCCCGGCCTGCCACCCAGAGCCTATTCAGAGCACAGCTAGATACCAGATGGCCAGCCAGAGGAAACTTCAGAGTCAGTCTGGAGCACAGCTCAGCTAGCCACCACCTGCTCACAGCCCTCTTGGGCGGCAGCCGCTGGCCAGACAGAGCCTCCCCAGAGACATGGTGGCCTGCAGCCTGCGATCCAAAGCCTACTTGGAGCGCACGGGACAGCACAGCTGGCCAGCCAGAGCCTACTCAGAGTACTTCTTGAGACCAGCATGCCATCCAGAGACTAACTGGAGCCCAGTAGGACACCACCTGGCCAGCCAGAGGCAACCTACAGCCCGCCTACACCACAGGACAGCCAACCAGAGCCTACTCACAGCCCTCTTGGACCCGAGCTGGCCAGAGACCCTACTCAGAGCCCCTGGGCTAGCATCTTGGGGCCACTTGGAGACTAAAGCTGACCACTCACATCCTCATTACAGTTGTCTTAGAGCCTGTGCTGCCACCCAGAGTGTACTGAGAGCCAGAAGGCTATCAGCTGGCCACGCAGAGGCAACCGAGAGCCTGCCTACACCACACGTCAGACAACCACAGCCTCCTCACAGCCCTCTTGTGGAAAAGCCCAGAGCAACAAGGTGGCATCTGGCAAGTGACAAAGATACAGCAGCTTTTGGTGACAATTCTCTGAAGGGAAAGCCAGAGATGATAGGCATCCCTGCTGGAAGGCTCTTTCAGAGGACAGTGTTAAAGAGCGTCAACTGGCAGGTTTGAGCACTCTGGGAAAGGTCAAACACGTTCAAGGTACCACAGAGCTCTCTGCAGCCAAGCCCCAGCGAGGGACTCCTGTGGGCTCACCTCTGAGAACACAGACTGATGGGCCACCAGCCCTGCCGACAGAAAACACCTTCTCAGCACCTGGGGCAGAGCGTACAGCGCCCTCAAACCACCAAACCGGCCAGGTCAGCCCCCCAGACACCCAGCATCTCCCCGCAGCACCTGCAGCCACAACTGCAGCCCAGCCCTGCTGTCAGGAGTCCTCTTGCCTGGTCGGGTCAGCGCTCCCGGCCTTCCAAAGCCCGGCCTTCTGGGAGCTGCACTCAGCCCAGCTCCGGGAAAAAAGAGGAAGGCTCCCCTTAACTCTATGCGGAGACTTCCAGGAATTCTCCCACCTCAGGGAAAAGGAAATGGCATGAAAATTTTTGGTCCGTTTCTCCACAGCAAAATAAAAACCAACCCCTGCAGCAGCGAGACAGCTGTCCCAGGAGTAGAGATCTTCACAGCCCTGAAGTAAACGGGCTTGCCTCTGGCTTCCAGCTGCATGGGATTGCTTGATAGCACCTTACACAAAACCCACAATGAAATACCTCGGACAAGTTAACAAACAAACAGCATTACGGTTGTCCACGGGATTCGGCATTGCCTTCTAAAGCCCCTGTTCTTTGGTACCTTCAGCAAACCGCCAGCTCTGATTCAGCCCTCGCTTGGTTTTCTGGAAGGGTAACAAAAGCAGCTTCAGCAAGATCAGAGTCAGAGCACAACACCTGCTTCCTTCAGCGATCAGGCCCTGCTGCCTCTGCCCAGCTCAGATCCCCCAGCAGCCGCTGGGCCTGCAGGGACTGAACAGCTCGAGTCTGACCAGGGGACGAGGCAAAGCCTGGGGAAGAAGGCCAGCTGTGAGACAGTTTGACAGAGAAGAGGGCAGAGAGAAAATGTGGGGCAATAGAGCTGCCAAAGGAGATTAAAAGAATCGGGCCTTCACGAACCCAATCCATGCACTCGAGGGTTTGTATCTGTACAGATGTTCCTGTTCTCAGAATGGCAGAACACTCAAATCCACTGCCCAGGGAGAACAGGGAACCTTTGGAGATGAGCACAGAGCCCAGCGCTGCCAACTCTTTAACAGCCAGCAGAGCACACCTCCTCCCGGGGGGCAGCTCTCACTGCCACACTGCTGCCAGGGAGGGCAGGGGAGGAGAGTCAGGACAGCTGCAAAAACTTCATGAGACTTCTCCAAGGGGAAAAAAGGGCAAGAGACATTTCAGACAGCATGAAATCAGAACAAAAATGAACATTCCTCCAAAAAATCTCTTAGTGTTTTGCTTTGCCCGAGAGGCACCTCTGTGTCACAAGGTAAATATCCCATTCCACTGCCCAGATGCAGAATTATTCCAACACAGAATTTCTCCACTAACCAAGGGCTTTTCTGCACAATAACCTCTGCAGCCCGGGGCACTGCAGCCGAGCATTCGAGTACATGCACAGCCAGTGTGTGCAGGCTGGCAGCTGAAACCTTTGCATACTTCTCTCTCCATTGCTGCGGGAACATCTTGTCTCCTCAACCCTACACTCTGGTTCTGCAACAATTCCCCACAGAGTCAAACGACAGTTTCAGGCGCATCCCACTGCCTGCCCAGGATGGAATCCCCAAAGTGTGACTGTTCCCAATTCCATTTTTCCCGTAGGAAACCATGGCATAGAGAGGAACGTGTGCAGGCCTTCAGCAATGCACACAGCCCGACCACACAGCACCAGCTCCTGTGAGGTGGAAGATGGTGAGACAGAAGTGAGAGCTCTGGGGCTGTCAGCTGCCAGTTCAACACCTGGCAATGACAGAAGGAGTAGAGGAGATTCTAACCGCTTTTAAAATACCAAGAAACAACTGCTACTTGCCTGAAGTTCAGAGTGGAAAATCTCTTTACAACCCTAAATTAAACTTCATGATGTCCTGGTGACCCTGTGTGACCCCTCTTCAAACAAATCACCATTCTGAAACCTCTCGGGTGCTTCTCCTGTGACACTGAACACCTGACAATCTTTCACTGCCGCTGGTCCTGCTGCCTCTCCTGATCCATCACATTTTCACCACCACCTTCAGATGCCTGGTGCTCACCACAGCCAGTGAAATAACTGGCAGCAGAGCGCTGAAACAGAAGGCACAGGCAGCAAGGCACTGCTGTGCACAAGCTTTCACAGTGCAGACGCAGGATAGACAGGGGAAGAATCTGCTGCCCAGCCCTGGAAAACCCAGTCCCCTCAGCCGCAGCACTGCTGACCCCTGCAAAGCTTCCTTCCTCAAGTTCTAAGGACAGAGGAGCATCCCCTGGGTGCAGATGCAGCCACCTCTGAGTACTGCCATTCTCAGGGGTTGCATTGCTCATACTCATCAGCAACTTATAGAGCAAGATTTCAGTTAACTGTCCTAAAACCTAAATCCCCAACAGGAATCGCCTCAAAAGGTCGATCAGAGACGAGCCGGCTCCACCTGCTGCATCGCCTCTCCTGGCCACCACACACAGAGCTCAAGCCCTCCCCGGCCTGTCCCAGCCAGCGCCCAGGAAGGTGCTGTCAGACCTCTCCGCTCCCTGACACCCCCGGCCAGCTCCCCGGCACAGGGCACACGCCGGCTGCAGGCCGCCAGCCAGCCTCGGCACAGGGAGTCACTTCAGGAAAACCCACGTTTTCCCCAAAGACCAGGTTCTGCTCCGAGCCCGAGCTACCGCCGCGAGCCCACAGCACCCGGCCTCTGCGCAGCACCCGAGGGTGCGAACCCTGACCCGGAGCAGACGCCAGCCCTGTCCCACCTGCTCCACACGGCATCCCTGCAGCCACAGGCACCTCCTGAAAGGGGAACCTGCCAGAGCCCTTGTTAAATGTGTTCCACAAAGACCAGGCAGTTACAGAAAACAGATGTCACAGGGAGAAAAGCAGGCAAAAGGAGGAGGAGGAGGAAGTCGGTCTGCCTGGCTCCATGAAATGGGGATGAGAACAAGCAGAGGTGCAGGGCAAAGCAGAACCCAACAGGAGCTGGAAGGTGACGGGAAGAAAAAACAGGCAAGATGAACTACACAGGTGTTCTGGACAGGAGACTGCTTTTGTAAAGATCTGGATGAATTCTTCCTGATCAATTATCCTGATGATAATTCTCTTTTCCCATGGGCATTTTGTCAACACGTAAGAAGATGCACAGGAGACCCCAGGAGAAGCCCCAACACTCACCTAGGAACGAGGTGACGATCTGCAGACTGACAGCACATCAGGCAGGACAAGCTTGCAGGGAAACACGGTGGCAACCGGTTACATCCCGTTCACAGCAATCCACAGCCGCGGGCAGTGAAAAGTGACGATTTTCTGCAGAGCTGCTGCAGGGGGGAGAGGTGGAGGTGAAGGAGAGCCTGCCGGAGGAGGCTGAAGCAGTGCCCCCCGCGGCAGCTGCTGTGCCGGCAGTTTGCAGCCTCAGAGCAACGGCTGCTGCCGGATTTCCCACCCAGAGGCACTCCCAGTTTCCCGGCACACAGACACTTGTCCTTTTATTACTTTTCAGTTCCTTCTTGTAGCTTCAGTGTGGGAGATTTCGGCTCTGCCGGCAGATGTCAAGAGACTCTTTCCTGAAAGCAGAGCAGGACGTTCCGACTTGAAAAAAACAGGATTGGTCTTTTGGCAAAGGCGCGAATTAGCAGCTCTGCACAGAACCTGACCTTTGTGCAGAAAGCCAGAGGAGCAGCCGGGCTCTGCAGAGGGGCTGGGCTCCAGCACAGCCCTGCTCACCCCCCATCTCTCCAAGCACCTCCCAGCTGGGAAACACTGTCCCCCAGCCGGAGGGCAAGAGCCCCCCTGGGCCAGCTCTCGCCCTCGGCCTTAATGCCGGATTCTGAGCAGCACCTCTCGGCTCTGGTGACCGGCACCCTCTGAAGCACCACTCCGGGGTGTTTCATCAGACTGAACCCACCCACCCCAAATCACCACAGCGGGCAGAAAATATTTAATGGGTCACCTCTTTCACCCTTGAAGTAAAAATAAAGGGCTAAAATTCCCTTTCCCTGGGGTAACCCGACAGATAAACCCCGCAGACAGCACAGACCCCAACAGACAGCAAAACCCACCGAGTTCAAGGGAAAAGGACAAGCACAGTCACACAGCAGAACGTCTGGAGTGCCACAACTGGGACAACAAACCTTTCATTTTGAAAACAAATTCAGAACCATGAAAAAGTTTGGGGTTTTAGACCAAAGCTTTCCCTTCCCCGGCGATGCCCCCACCCCCGGCAGGGAAATGGGCCCCAGCCCCCTGCGCCCACCCACTGCTGGGCCAGAGCCACCACCACTAGTGCTGGGGCTGCTGGGGCTGGTGCCCCCTTGGCAGGAGAAACACTCAGTCACCACCCAGACCAAAGGGAGTGTTTTCAAAGGAGCAATTCCCCCTTGCCGGGTGAACCAAATCTCTGCAGGAACATCCCTCAGGGGAGACCATGGAGAGCTGGAGGCCTCCTGCCCAGGCCGCCTCCCTCAGAGCACAGAGCCCTGGCAGAGTGTCGCAGGCAGTAGGCCCTGTGGGGCCAGGGGACCCCGGGGGGCTCCAGCACGTTGTGTCCCCCCAGCACCTGCCCACACTCCTGCCTGTGCCGTGAGGGGGCACTGGGGACCTGGGGGCTATTGGGGGGTGTTATGGGGGTTCTGTGGGAGGTGTGGGGGTTATTGGGGTCCTGGGGGATTATTTGGGCCCTAGAGGGAGTGTAATGGAGTCGGGGGGTGGGGGCTCTGTGTGTCCTGGAGGGGTTTGGGAGGGGTATTGGGGTCCTCGGGGGGAGGGGGGTGTCTTGAGGGAGATATTGGTGTCTGAGGTGGGGGGAGTGGGGACGTCCTGGAGGGGGTTCAGGGGGAGTTACTGGGCTCTGGGGGTGTCTTGAAGGAAGTAATGGGGTCTTGGTGCTTGGGTGGTGTTATTGGGGCCATGGGGGAGTTGAGGGGGTTATCACTGTCTGGGGGGGGGGCAGGGGGGGTGGTGTGTCTAAAGGGCTCCTGAGGGCAGTTTCTGGGGGAGATAATGGGGTCCTGGGGAACTATAATGGGGTGCAAGAAGGGTCCAGTGGGGACTAGTGGGGTGCTGGGAGGGATCTTGTGTTTCTACTAGATAATTGCCGCCAATCCCTTCGGCCTCGGTACGGGGCTGTACAGGGAACATTTAGAGTAGCAGCTGGTTGTTAGGTTCAAAATACAATAAATGTAAAATGATTTTTACTAAAATATCTTTTAGTTCCACACTTATACTAAAATCAAAACACAATCAAACACAATTTGATCCGTTAATAATAAAATCAGTAACATTACCAAGAGCAGAAACCCAGGGTCTGGAGCATCGCTTCACCGTGGGTGTATCCCCGAAACACACGATCACACAGATCCTGGCACCACTGCCCGGGGTTCCTCCTGCACCAAAAAGAATCCTGACACTTCTCTACGTTTCCTTCCTCTTTACACCCAGCAGCAGCCAGGGCATTAATTCTGGTTTCTCACCCGTTACACTCTTCCCTTGATTAAAGTGTTTTACAGTAACAGCCACCCCAGGCCAGACTCTAACCCAGATCTCCGGGAACCTCGGCAGATGGGGTCTGGAGGGGAACGCCCGGTACCGCCGGGAGTCTGACAGCGGCGTTCCCTCGAGACAGCTCACCTCCAGCTTTCCAAACCCCCCGAAAACACCCACCGTCCCGGTTAGACCGGGAAGGAGCGAGGAAACGAATCCTTTGCTCAACCTCACTCTTGCCCAAAGTGCAATTTCCACGCGGCCTTGGCGCCCAGAAGCCCCCATTTCACTCTCATTTTTTTAACTGTCCTTTGCACTTTTGATCCGCCCCTCGCCCACTTTCTCTCTCCCACCAACACGCGCACACCCTCCGCAGATCCCCCCCCGGCATGTTCCCGGCCGCCCGCCCCGGGTCCATGCACAGAGCCCGCGGGAATCCCCCGCCCGGAGGAACCGGCGTCCCGGGACCGAGCGGCCGCACCCGGCCCCGCTGGCCCCGCCGGACCCTCCGGCAGCGCCGAGCGCCGCAGCGCCGACACCGAGACGCGGCGAGCGGAGCAAGCGGCCGGCAGCCGCCTCGGGGAGACGGAGCCACGGCCGCGGCGGCGCTTCCCGCCGGCCCCGCCCAGAAGGGCAGGGGAAGCTCGCGCTGGGGCCGATGGCCCCCGCGGAGCTGGAGGAGGTGCCGCTGGCCGGGGGCTCCAGCGGGGACCACAGGGCCCTGGCAGCAGCCCCCGGCCTTCGCTGCGCTTGGGGACCAGCAGCCCCCGGTTCTCGGCCTTTGCAGAGGAGACGACGCGGCCTCCGCGGGGGGGTGTCTGTGAGCCCTGGGCAGGGCTGGGGATGCCACCTGGAGCCAAAGGCTTGCTGCAGCCTCCTCTGCCGGCCTGGGGCACCTCGGGGCGGCCCTTCCCTCCAGGCACCTCCCTGCAGCCCAGAGGTTGTCCCCGACGCTCGCTCGGAGCTCAGGGGGACGAGTGGCACAATGTGCGTGCCGGGAGCAGGGGACGGAAGAGGCACGAGGGCTCCACGCCAGGTCAGACAGCCCGGGCCAGGGGCTCTCCCTTTCCCAGGCAGGCTCTGCCCTTCCGCTCCCACGCGCGCACACGAAGACACCCCCTGAGATCCGGTACCTGTCCGGGCCTCAGCCCCTGCCCCACGGTTCCCCGTCTTACTGGAGCAGTCCGGCATCTCTCGTCCAAGGGCCAGACACCCTTCAGAGCCCACACAGACTTTGGGACACTCCCCCCATACTGCTGGCACTGCCAAGGGACAAGATTTTTCCAGAGACAGAGACATCTGCATTGACACTGACCAGCTTCATTCTCAGACGACACAGAAACACTTGGGGGAGAAAAAAATACCACCACAAGAACTGCTTGCTGTGTCTTTAAAGGACCCATCAGCAGCCTCTGGTGCGGGAGTTTCCTATAGAGAAGAAATGTAACACTACGGATTTTTTTACTTTTAAAGGAAGAAATGTGAATTATGTCTATATTTTTACCATTTAGTTAGCTAGTCAGTTATTTTCCGTGGACAGGAGATATGTTCTGCTTAGAGAAGAAGTAGTTTATAAATTCAGCACGTTTGCTTCTTGAGATGTTTTTCTATAACCTATTAAATATTCTGTATTCAAAGAACCCTCTATTTTAGCAGCAGCATCCCTTAACAGCGGGGCGATAGGGGAAATGCAGTTTGGGTCGGGGTCGGGTTGGGGGGGGTGCGGGGCTACAGGGGCGGCTCCTGCGAGAACCTGCTGGAAGCTTCCCCGGCCCCAAGGCGGCCCCGCTGCCGGCCAAGGCTGAGCCCGTCAGCGCTGGTGGCAGCGCCGCTGTCAGAAGGTGTTTAAGAAGCCGGGGGAGGAAGCCCCAGAAAGAGCTGGAAAAGCTGCAGCGGGGAGAGGAGGGCAGAGTTTGCGTGTGCCCCCGTGGGAGGGGCGTTCTGCGAGCGCGCGCATCGCTGGGAGCTCGCTGGGAGCTCGCGGGTGGGCGCAGGGGCGGGTGCACGCGGGGTGGGTGCGTGCGGGGGGTGGGAGGGTGCATTCCTCGTGCTGCAGCGCGTGTGTGTGTGTGTGTGTGCGCACACTCGGGGTGTGTGTGCACACTGCGCCTTGCGCTCTGTGTTCCAGCGTGTCTCTTGCAGCGCGGGTGTGCGCACGCTCCGGGTGGGCATCGCACCTTCTCTTTGTACCCGGCGTGTGTCTGCAGGCAGTGTGTGTGTGCGCACGTGCCCCAGAGATCTCTGCGTGTCACATCGATTTTTCCTGGCCTCTTTCTGGCCCCCACGTGCCGGTCTTCTCTGTGCCGGGGTGGCTCTGAGCACCCTCCTCTCTGGTAATCAGAGACCCCATCCAGGAAATTATTTATCTTATCTCTGGAACTTGGGGAAGCATCTCAGTGACTTCTGAGGGGAAAAAAAGAGGAGGGGAAAAAAAATTTTAAAAGGGTTATTAGTCAAGAGTCCCCAGCTGGAGTTGCCACTTTTACTAGAAGAGGGAAGAGTTCTGGCAGCGGTTTGCCAGTGATGAAGTAACGGTGGGGCGGGAGGGCGGGACGGGCTCCACCGGGAAGTTGTGAGATGGCAGGGAAAGCACAATGAAGGGAACAACAAGGCAATAAACCATGGGGCCTTTGGTGCAGATGCGGAAGGAAGAGGAGCTCTGTGGCGGCCAGCTGGGCGGTGCTGGTGGCAGGGCCGGGCCGGAATGCACCCCATCCCTGCGCCCCCGCCCCGCCCCGTTTGCATCCTGTGAGCCGTGGCAACCGCGGAACATGCCGGGGCTCCCTAGGCAAAGGGGCCGTGGCAACCTCGGAACGTGCCGTGGCAACCATGGAACGTGCTGGGGCTCCCTGGGCAATGGGGCCGTGGCAACCACGGAACGTGCCGTGGCAACCATGGAACGTGCCGGGGCTCCCTGGGCAATGGGGCCGTGGCAACCACGGAATGTGCTGGGGCTCCCTGGGCAGTGAGCCTGCGGCTGGGCAGTCACGCAGCGGATGAGCAATGGGCTGCATCAGCAGCTGTCTGCCTGTCCCGGCGTTTCTCGCCCCCAAACCCTGCCGGGCGCCTCCGGCCCCTTCCCCTTCCCGCCGTGCCAGGATCCGCCGCCCATGTTGGCGTTGGAACCGCTGGACGTCCCGGTGCAGCGGCGCCACCACCCAGTTCTGCCCGGCCATGGCCCGGCCCCCGCTTTCCCCGGGGCCGACCGGGAGCCGCAGCATCGAGGCCGCCCCCTCCGTCCCTGCCTCCCCCGTGTCCATCTCCTTCTCCTCAGGCTCCCCCGCCCGCCTGGAGCCGCTCGGCAGCCTGAGCGCCGGCACTGAGTCCCCGGTCACTGGTCCGGGTCGGGAGCTGCCAAGCCCGGCCCCGGAATGGAGCGAGGGGGCCGCGGTGCCGGTGCCGGAGATCACCTCGGCGGCCCATCTCCGTTCCGGGAGCGGCGGGGAGCGACGCGCGGCCACAGCAGCGCCCGGTCAGAGCGGGCCGGGCCGGTTGAGCGGGGGGGCGGTTGGGCGGCCGGGGCCGAGCGGTGACGGCCCGGTCTGGCCCACAGGGACGGAGAATGGGCGGCTGGAGGAGCTGTACCGGCAGGGGCCGCTACTGGGGAGCGGCGGCTACGGCTCCGTGTACTCGGGCACCCGCCTCTCCGATGGCAGCCCGGTAAGTGGCGGGACGGCGGCGGGGCGGGGGGAGGAGGATCAGGAGGAGGAGGCTCATCCCGCCGCTCCCCTTGTCTTGCAGGTGGCCATCAAACACGTGTCCCGGGAACGCGTCACAGCGTGGGGTGAGCTGGTGAGTGACCGGGGCTGCCGGGAGAAACCGGGGCGTCACGGGCGGGGGGATAAGGGGAGGCCCAAGAGGGTGGAAACCGGGACACCACGGTGGGAGCGGGCGGGGAGTCACTGGGGGACACGGAGCATCCCGGGGGAATGGGCTGTCCAGTACCGGGGCGGGGTGGGAGGGGGGCACAGGAGCACCCCCTTGGCAGGGGGGACCCCCAGGCACCGGTGGGGTCGGGTGGGGGCACTGGGGCACCCCAGGCGGGGGCTACCGGCCCCTTGCCCCGTCCCTCTGACGGCATCGCGTCCCCCCGCAGCCCAGCGGCACTCGAGTACCGATGGAGATCGTGCTGCTGAACGCCGTGGGCTCCTCCGGCTTCCGTGGCATCAGCCACCTGCTCGACTGGTTCGAGCTGCCGGACAGCTTCGTCCTGGTGATGGAGCGTCCCGAGCTCGTGCAGGATCTCTTCGATTTCACGCTCGAGAGGGGATCCTTGTCGGAGGAGGTGGCGCGGGGGCTGTTCCGGCAGGTGCTGGAGGCCGTGCGGCACTGCAACGCCTGCGGTGTCCTGCACCGGGACATCAAGACGGAAAATATCATCATCGACCTCGCCACCGATGAGCTGAAGCTCATCGACTTCGGCTGTGGCACCTTCCTCCAGGACGCGGCCTACACCGAATTTGCAGGTGAGCCCACACCCGGGGGGCTGCTCCCGGCACTGCACGGCCCAGCCTGGCCGGGCACCGGTTCCCCCTTGGGAGGGGGCGTGGGGGAATTAATTACTCATCCGGCTGCCAAGTTGCTTTTTGGCGCGGGGTGGATGTTGTGAAATGGGAGCCGGCTCCCAGCCGCTGCCACCCACCCTGCCCGGGGCTGGGGAGGGGGGAGCCAGCCTGACAAAAACAAACACCGGTGGGGTTGCAGAGGGTGTGGGTGCGGGGGGGCCTGCAAAACCCGTATACTGGCCAGTTTGGTTTGCAGGCGTGGAAGGGCTTGGGCTGCTCCGCTCCCCTTGTTTGCCTTGGCTTTTTAGATTTTTTTTCTTTGGCAAGGGGTTTTTTTGCACGTAACAGCCGGGCCCGTGCTGCCCTCTTCTCTCACCGGTGGCTTTCTTTACAACCCAAAGTTTGTAAGCAAGAGTCCCATGTTGGCGAGGGGGTGGCGGGTCACACCGTGCGTTGTCCCCTCCGCCACCGGTGCAGCCCCCGTGTCCCCAGGGACGCTCGGGTGAGGATCTGGGATTGGGCACCATCCACCTGACGAGCTCCGCCTGTCTCCTGCAGGAACACGAGAGTACAGCCCGCCGGAGTGGGTCCGCTTCCACTACTACCACGGCTGGTCAGCAACAGTCTGGTCCCTGGGCATCCTGCTCTTCGACTTGGTCTGCGGGGACGTCCCCTTCAAGCAGGATGAGGACATCGTCAGGGGCCAGCTCTTCTTCCCCCAGCCGATCTCCCTCGGTGGGTACCCGGCGTCGTGGCGGGCAGCGGGTGTGGGAGACGGCCCCGGGCGCAGGAGCATCCCCGCTCTTAGGGCTGTGGAGGAGGGTGATGTCCCGGGGTCAGCTGGGGGAGGTGGCACGGGAGGAGGGTGATCTCCCGCGGTTACCGGGGGGAGGTGGCACGTGTCCTGCCATCCCGCTCTCCTCCAAAACAGCTCCTGGACTGGGAGGTTTGGGGGTAGCTCTGAGCACAGCCAGCACGGCCCGGGCACTGCGGACGGTGGGGGAAGGTGGACAGGAGCCTTCTCTGACCGGCGGTGTCTGGTTTCTCTCCCCAGAGTGCGAGCATCTTATCAGGTGGTGCTTGTCCTTGCAACCTTCAGACAGACCATCCCTGGAGGACATTTTCAACCACTCCTGGCTGCAAGGCATTCACCAGCCCTGGGAGATGGCAGACACCCCGCCTGCACGCTTTGGCCTGGGACCCTGGCACATAACTGTCGGGGGAGGCAGCGCCTCCGCCAAATGCCTGACACAGAGAGAACTGTTTGACCCTGACCAGCTTGTTGTGTACCCCCGAGCAGCTGGACAAGTCCCGGAGGAGCGCTCTGTCAGCCAGCCTGAGAATGGAAATGATAAGCTGAAGAAAAATACTGTGGTTATCAGATACCTGAGCAGTGTGGAATTTCCAGAAAAGTAGCAATAAAATAATAGTCTAATATCCGTGTAACCAATGAGAATGATGTGTGGATAAAAGGATAAAGTAGATAAGATATGAGAGGAGCCGTAAAGGAGGCTATTCTGCTGCAAAAACATTGTTGTGTCCATCTCTACCACAACACCTCTCCTTGGGTTCTCCTGGCCCCGCGTGACAGGAGTAGGACATCAAAATTAAATATGAACCTGCGCTCTCTGCCTGGCTCCTACTTCCGTGGACAAGTCACAGATTCCCTGCCCAGCCTCACAGGGTTCAAGTCCCTCCCTGTCCTTCAGCAGCCGCTCTCATCCTGCCCTTTCCCACCGCCTGCGTTTGTTTCCCCTCCAGTTCTCCCACAAACACGCATCAAATGATCACTTGACGTGGGGAATTTTAATACGCTGCGGGTAATTCAGGTTACCGCTCCTGTCAGAGGAGGCGATTCAGAGCGCGCTTCGCTAGAGAATCCTGCCCTTGAGACAGAGACCGTCTGGAAACAAAAGAAAAGAATAAAAACAGAATTGCCAGAGAGATTGACTGCACCCACCTGCATTCTGCAACCCCAGCAGGCTCTGCTGGCGAGGACGCGCGACCAGGCTGGTCGGTGCCCCTGTGTATTTGAAGCACACCCAGAAACCAAAGGCGGCGTTCAGGCTGAGCAGGGATGCCAGTGGGAGTTCTAGAAGAAACAGAGAAGTTTTTACCGTCGCTTGAGCACGGGGAGTAACCAAAGTGTCTTGCTTGCAAAAACGGGCTTATGCCCATTCAAAACAGGTCTAGTTATTAGTGCTGTCGGTAAGTACCAATCTGGGCAACAGCCAAGATTTCTTCACCTTTTTATACCAGAACCCTTGGAGATTATTTTCCTTCCTGTATTGAGATAATCGGTACGGCTAAAATGGAATGTTTAAAGATGGACAGTTATTTTCCAAATCTACTACAATGAAGTTGCACAGTATTTCTCAAAAACCATCTTCTGTCAGTTCATCTGTCACTCATCTCAGGATTTTTCTCCTCCTCCTGCTTCATCCTCTAACCATATTTGATACAGCTGGCTTAGAGTCTGCTCCTCCAAAACAAACTTGAATTCTTGTGAAATGCCATCCACGCCCGCAGTACAACAGAGCAGGGAAATCTGCCGTGTTCCCCAAAGCCTTCCTCTACACGGTCAACAGATTTAAGGCACCAACTAAGTTCTTCCTATCTAAGAGAGCTGTTAACACTCCTTACCTGTCACTACACTGGATGAAATGCCAAGTTTCAAGGGACACAGCAGAAAGCAAACCCAAGCTTTGGTTTCAATTTAAATAAACAAAAAAACCCATTTTTTTTTTTCATAAAACAGCTAGTGTAAAGTCTACCTCTTCAGCAATCAAACTGACAAGTGAAAACAAGAAAAGAACCCTGAAAACCAATTTATATGCTGCAGCAACTCACCAAGGCACCAGAGCGGCCAGCACGCGATGTTGTAATACGAGCTGATGAGGTTTCCAGTCCTGAAAAGAAAAAAGAGAAGTTAGCATTTTGCAACTACTCCGTCCCAGGAAATATTTCGGGAGACAGGAAGGAGGAGGCTTTGCTTGTTTGACTCAGGTGTGACAATTAACGCACATTTCAGGATATATCATGCCTGCGAGAGACACATTAAGGAGTGCCCAGGCCAAGAGCCCTTTCCGGGCTTCCATCTCCTTCCTCATCTTGACGGCCCTGACGGTGACGGAAGCTGCTGGACTCTGTTCTGGTGCCGTGATCTGTAACAACAGACACAGAGCAATGACAGAATTTGACAAGTTTTATACAGTAAGACCCTCAGTCAGCACAGGATTCAAGAACAAAAAGCAGTAATCCAAAACAGACTCTGTAAATGGGCTTTACCTTTAGCCAGAGTCGTGTTTAGCATCTTACAAAACCCCAAACCCAACAGGTTCCTTTTACCAGTAAAGACAGGTAATATTTCTTTGACAAACTCCCCTGCCAGCACTGCCACCTCATTACTGAGGAACAGCATCCACCTTCTCCAGTGAGGTGCAGGTAAGAGGACAGAGAGAGATTCCAACTCGGTTTTGAAAAATCACATCCTTCAGCAGCCAGAGGCAAAGCTCCTGCCTCCTCCAAGCAGAGGGAGCCAGAGGAAGGAAAGGCCTTGCACAGCTCTGCAGTTTTTCTACTGAAAATTCCCACTTGTTTCAACTGGGAACAGAGGATTTCCAGACTGTGCTGCCACGTCCTGGGGGTTTGGGACATCGGTTGCATCGGGGTGCAAGTGGCAGAATTGGAAAGTACTGGGCTAGAACACTAAAAAACCACGAACACCGAAACAACAAATCACACGTGCTTACAACTACGAGCACATTGAACTAAGTTCAGCGTTCATCGGTTCCTTTAGGCGATGAGAAAGGAAACAAAAATGAAGACTTCATTTTCCTTCTCCTGGTCCCTGCCTGGGCAGTACTTCATCACAGGTGTGCTGAGCTGGCGCTGCTCTCAGCTCCAGTCCTGCACTGGAGGCAAGCGCCCTCCTACCCTGCAAATAACTGGGTGCTGTGTGCGTCCTCCTTCCAGACGGTGACTCAGGCTGTCCGCAGAAGGATGAACTGCAGGGATGTGATGGGGCTGTTGTTTCCCCTTCGCTCAGGATACCCGGGAGGCACGACAGCACCTGACAGCACAGTGGGTCAGGGACAGTTGGGCATCCTGATCCCTGGGGACGTTCCAGATCAGTCTGCGAGAATGTAAACATCACACGTTAAAAAAAATCTTGGTGTGCAAACCCCCATGTCAGACAGTGTTTTGCAGGTACCACCCCTGAACAGATCGATAACTGTTCATTTTCCACGGACTATCTCAAAAAGTAAAATATGACACTAAAGATTCTTGTGTCATTTATCAGAGATAAAGCAGAGAAAAACTACCAACGCACATGGTATTTCCCATGTACAAAATAAGTCTCCAAAATTATATATTCTCATTATTTATAAGGTTACATTAACAGCCCTGTGGTTTGCAGGCCATAAAACGCCAGGACTCGCACTAACACCCTTGACTGTTGCCAGGGAAGATCTGCTTGCGTTGACAAAAGCAGCAGCCTTCATCTGCTCCACTCACCGCACGGCTTGGCCTGAGTGTCCGAGGAAAAGGAGATTTCATGCCTTTTGGAAAAAGAGCAGGTGATCATCTGCTCTGACTCAGCAACTCTCTGCTTTCAAAAAGGCATTTTCAGTGGAATCGGAGCCAGGAGATGATTTGCTTGGTTACACAGCTTGTGAAAGTCTTCTGACTTACCACAGCTAATATTAATCTTGTACTTTATCTTGTTTGGATATGAAAGAAGATAAAAACTTGTCACCAGCTTGTATTTTGCTTTTATTTTTTGAGTTTGACCAAACTATCAACTAGAAGGACTCCAACATTGCACCTGAAAGGCAGCATAACCTAAAGGGACGTCAGTCACAGAGGAAACTCGGAGCTTTTACATAATTCAGCACTTTCTGCTCCATCACCTCAGGTAATCTCTTCAACCCGAAGGTCCTGTCTCCACTCCTACTCCAGGTCTGTCTGGCTTACTCAAATAGTAAGTCTCTGAACAACTGACTCCGCAGGTGACTTTTTGCACTCCCATTCAGCAGGAGATTCTTCAGGCAGAGCTGATCACAACCCCAGCTCTCTGCTCCATCCCTCCTCCGCTTCACCGCAACCTTACGAGGACCCACGGTACAAGTGTTCAGTACTGAACTTCCACAAGGTGCCACTACAAGTGGGAAAATGCATTTTTAAGGTCCTTCGCCGTAACAGTCTGTGATGTAAACTCTGCGACCCAGGAGCATGCCATCCCACTCTCCTTTCCCAGGCAGAGAAGGAGCCCGGTGGAACACAGAGAGCTGCGCCTGCCCCAGCCACGGCAGCTCCTGCCGTCGGCAGCACCTTGTGCCTCTGCAGAACACCGTGTGCCGCCCAGCCAGTGTCTTCCTGCCAGAGTCACAGACTGAAAAACAGAAATAGCCGCAGCTTCGTGCAGGAATACATAAAGAAAATCCACAAGATAGCGTCGCCTTTCCTTGGCATGGTGCCGTCTCAGAGAAATCTGTGTGCAGTGTCTCTGTGCTGTTAAATCATTCTTGTCTGAAATGTGTGAGACAACTTACAGTAACGAGGAACCCAAGCCTGACCTCTGTTAGGCAGCACTGCAGTAGGATTTTATTTTCCCTCCCCTATAGCACTTGCCCTGCTGCTGACCAACAACCCTGAACTACCGAATACTCCAACTCAACTCTCTAGAAAGCTGCAAATTCCTTTCCCAGCCTCTTGCTGCCTACAGAGGCAGAGTAAAACTCTGCGGAGCCGGCCTGTCCATGGCAGCACTCAGAGCATTTCTCTGCATCCCCAGGAGAACTGCTCAGCCTAACAGCTGCCCAGGGCACTGGGGCATCTCTTCCCCGTCGGCCACACCACACAACGCTGAAGCTGAAGCTTGGCACCTCACCCTGAAGAACTTCAACAGAAGCGTTGGACTTGCCGTGGCAATTGATCCATCAGGCCGCTTTACTGCTGAGCAACCTCCCACCCTTCCAGCCCCAAAGCAACACGCTGCCACTTCCAGAGCGCCACGGCGCCAAAAGGAAAACTAAATGCTTGGTGAAACACACGTGAGTCCGCAGAAAGCCTGCAGATCCTCATTTTGATGCATTCCCCAAAAGAATGACTTTGAATTGCAGTGGGCCGTCTGTTTGTGTTCAGAAAATCAGGTAATCAAAAATTAATTTCTCAGCTCCACAACGAACAGATCCCTTCCTGGCTCCCTGACAGAGACAAATGGTGCAGTGATATGCAGCCTCATTGCCTGCGGTTGGTGCCTCAGGGCTCTGGGTCAGAAACTTTAACTCTAATGGAGAGGTGTAGGAATTTAAATGTTAATGCTGCTCAGAATGTAAGAAGTCCATCATTACTGCTGTTGTCAGGGCAGACCTGACGGCTTTCTGGCATACTTTTAATTAACTCTGTGTGCCGGTCCAACCACATTCGCTGTTATACTTGGATTTCAACCAAACACACACATTCTCCTTTCAAACTAAAAATAAGAGGATGATATGGTACTGCCTTCTGCCCTTTAATACAAATCTAGATTTCAAAATTTCACTTAAAAAGAAGCTTTCAGATAGTGAATTTAAAAAAAAAAAAAATGCCAAAAGGATTTCATTTAATTCTCAGAATGAAGTCTCACTTAAAAAGGAAAAAAGCACTTGTGACTGACCATCACTTGTCTCACTGCTGATTTCTTCATGGGAGCTCTTAAACTGGGCATAACCTTGTTATGGGACTGTGGCCAATCCTGGTGATTTGAAGGTGCTGTCAGAGAAGACAGTGTGCAAGTTCTTCAGGTGTGACTTGTCATTTCCTATTACTGATATAAAAAAAGCAAGGATAATGATTGTAACAACCTTCTGAACCCATACAGAATACATCACATGGCTATGCATTATACCACACAGATATTCTACACCCCTCTGTTCCATTATCCACCAAAAAAAATTGTTCAGGATAGCGAATGCTTCTTCTGTTCCATGGGATCCACGGAACTAGAAACCTGGAGAGTTTCTGCCACCAGCTGATGGCTTCAATTCAAGCAGAAAGCAAAGGAAAATTATGTCTTTAGATTCATTTTTGCACAACTGGAACTCCTTCCACTCAGGTCAGAGAAAATAACAGCCTCTGCCATAAGCCATCTTCCTGTGCTCTACGTCAGCAACAGGCAAAGAAAAGTTGCGGAAGGTTGCATCTGTTCTTCTGAACAGCGGGTGTAGCAGGAACCCCCTTATTTGCAGGACGAGGCTGTGAGACAAGACACACCCCGATATGGTTAACAGTCAAGCTCCAACGTTTATTAGAAAAACAAGTCCTTATATATTCTTGTGACAGCAAACCCGTGTGTGGCTCTGGCGCATGCTCATTTCAACAACTCGTTCCTCTCAGCACTTTCAACAAGCGCTACTAAGCGTGCACAACCGGTAGATAAATTTCTGCTTTGTTACTCTACCGATCCCCTTCTTCTCTGTTTCTTCCCTAAGGAGCACAAATTCTTTCGCTTTTCGCCGTCGTTAATCTAGACGCCGTTAATCTTCTAAGACAAGGGCGTCATTAATTTAGACAACGTTAATCTTCTAACTTGAATGCTGATGACGCTGCCGCCATTCACCGAGCAAACCCCGCCCCCATCCAGCTCCTAGCACTTGCTCAGTGCTGCTGTCATTCACAGAGCAAAGCCCCGCCCTCTTCCAGCTCCTAGCACTTGGGCAGCACTGCTGTCATTCACCGAGCAAAGCCCCGCCCACATCCAGCTCCTGGCACTTGGGCAGCACTGCTGTCATTCACAGAGCAAAGCTCCGCCCCCATCCAGCTCCTGGCACTTGGGCAGCACTGCTGTCATTCACCGAGCAAAGCCCCGCCCACATCCAGCTCTTGGCACTTGGGCAGCACTGCTGTCATTCACCGAGCAAAGCCCCGCCCCCATCCAGATACTGTCACTTGGGCAGCACTGCTGTCATTCACCGAGCAAAGCCCCGCCCCCATCCAGCTCCTGGCACTTGGGCAGCACTGCTGTCATTCACCGAGCAAAGCCCCGCCCCCTTCCAGCTCCTAGCACTTGGGCAGCACTGCTGTCATTCACCGAGCAAAGCCCCGCCCCAATACAGCTCCTGGCACTTGGGCAGCACTGCTGTCATTCACGGAGCAAACCCCGCCCCCATACAGCTCCTGGCACTTGGGCAGCACTGCTGTCATTCACGGAGCAAACCCCGCCCCCATCCAGCTTATGGCACTTGGGCAGCACTGCTGTCATTCACCGAGCAAAGCCCCGCCCCCATCCAGCTCCTGGCACTTGGGCAGCACTGCTGTCATTCACCGAGCAAAGCCCCGCCCCCATCCAGATCCTGGCACTTGGGCAGCACTGCTGTCATTCACTGAGCAAAGCCCCGCCCACATCCGGCTCCTAGCTCTTGGGAAGCACTGCTGTCATTCACCGAGCAAATCCCCGCCCCATTCAGCTCCTGGCACTTGGGCAGCACTGCTGTCATTCACCGAGCAAAGCCCCGCCCCAATACAGCTCCTGGCACTTGGGCAGCACTGCTGTCATTCACCGAGCAAAGCCCCGCCCCTATACGGCCCCTAGCACGTGGACAAAACTGTTGTCATTCACCGAGCAAAGCCCCGCCCCCATCCAGCTCCTGGCGCTTGGCCAGCACTGCTGTCATTCACCGAGCAAAGCCCCGCCCCCATCCACCTCCTGGCACTTGGGCAGCACTGCTGTCATTCACCGAGCAAAGCCCCGCCCCCATCCAGCTCCTGGCACTTGGGCAGCACTGCTGTCATTCACCGAGCAAAGCCCCGCCCACATCCAGCTCCTGGCACTTGGGCACCACTGCTGTCATTCACCGAGCAAAGCCCCGCCCCCATCCAGCTCCTGGCACTTGGGCAGCACTGCTGTCATTAAACGAGCAAAGCCCCGCCCCCATAAAACTCCTAGCACTTGGTCAGCGCTGCTGTCATTCACCGAGCAAAGCCCCGCCCCCATTCAGCTTATGGCACTTGGGCAGCACTGCTGTCATTCACCGAGCAAAGCCCCGCCCCCATCCAGCTCCTGGCACTTGGGCAGCACTGCTGTCATTCACGGAGCAAACCCCGCCCCCATCCAGCTCCTGGCACTTGGGCAGCACTGCTGTCATTCACCGAGCAAAGCCCCACCCCCATTCAGCTTATGGCACTTGGGCAGCACTGCTGTCATTCACCGAGCAAAGCCCCGCCCCCATCCAGCTCCTGGCACTTGGGCAGCACTGCTGTCATTCACCGAGCAAAGCCCCGCCCCCATCCAGCTCCTGGCACTTGGGCAGCACTGCTGTCATTCACGGAGCAAACCCCGCCCCCATCCAGCTCCTGGCACTTGGGCAGCACTGCTGTCATTCACCGAGTAAAGCCCCGCCCCCATCCAGATACTGGCACTTGGGCAGCACTGCTGTCATTCACAGAGCAAAGCCCCGCCCCCATCCAGCTCCTGTCACTTGGACAGCACTGCTGTCATTCACCGAGCAAAGCCCCGCCCCCATCCAGCTCTTGGCACTTGGGCAGCACTGCTGTCATTCACCGAGCAAACCCCGCCCCCATCCAGCTTATGGCACTTGGGCAGCACTGCTGTCATTCACCGAGCAAACCCCGCCCCCATCCAGCTTATGGCACTTGGGCAGCACTGCTGTCATTCACCGAGCAAACCCCGCCCACATCCAGCTCCTGGCACTTGGGCAGCACTGCTGTCATTCACCGAGCAAAGCCCCGCCCCAATACAGCTCCTGGCACTTGGGCAGCACTGCTGTCATTCACCGAGCAAAGCCCCGCCCCTATACGGCCCCTAGCACGTGGACAAAACTGTTGTCATTCACCGAGAAAAGCCCCGCCCCCATCCAGCTCCTGGCGCTTGGCCAGCACTGCTGTCATTCACCGAGCAAAGCCCCGCCCCCATCCACCTCCTGGCACTTGGGCAGCACTGCTGTCATTCACCGAGCAAAGCCCCGCCCCCATCCAGCTCCTGGCACTTGGGCAGCACTGCTGTCATTCACCGAGCAAAGCCCCGCCCACATCCAGCTCCTGGCACTTGGGCAGCACTGCTGTCATTCACCGACGAAAGCCACGCCCCCATAAAACTCCTAGCACTTGGTCAGTGCTGCTGTCATTCACCGAGCAAAGCCCCGCCCCCATTCAGCTTATGGCACTTGGGCAGCACTGCTGTCATTCACCGAGCAAAGCCCCGCCCCCATCCAGCTCCTGGCACTTGGGCAGCACTGCTGTCATTCACCGAGCAAAGCCCCGCCCCCATCCAGCTCCTGGCACTTGGGCAGCACTGCTGTCATTCACGGAGCAAACCCCGCCCCCATCCAGCTCCTGGCACTTGGGCAGCACTGCTGTCATTCACCGAGTAAAGCCCCGCCCCCATCCAGATACTGGCACTTGGGCAGCACTGCTGTCATTCACAGAGCAAAGCCCCGCCCCCATCCAGCTCCTGTCACTTGGACAGCAGTGCTGTCATTCACCGAGCAAAGCCCCGCCCCCATCCAGCTCTTGGCACTTGGGCAACACTGCTGTCATTCACCGAGCAAACCCCGCCCCCATCCAGCTTATGGCACTTGGGCAGCACTGCTGTCATTCACCGAGCAAACCCCGCCCCCATCTATCTCTAGTACTTGGGCAGCACGGCTGTCATTCACCGAGCAAAGCCCCGCCCCCATCCAGCTCCTAGCAGTTGGCCAGCACTGCTGTCATTCACTTAGCAAAGCCCCGCCCCCATACGGCCCCTAGCACTTCTGCAGCACTGCTGTCATTCACCGAGCAAAGCCCCGCCCCTATACGGCCCCTAGCACGTGGACAAAACTGTTGTCATTCACCGAGAAAAGCCCCGCCCCCATCCAGCTCCTGGCGCTCGGCCAGCACTGCTGTCATTCAGCGAGCAAAGCCCCGCCCCCATCCAGCTCCTGGCACTTGGGCAGCACTGCTGTCATTCACCGACGAAAGCCACGCCCCCATAAAACTCCTAGCACTTGGTCAGTGCTGCTGTCATTCACCGAGCAAAGCCCCGCCCCCATTCAGCTTATGGCACTTGGGCAGCACTGCTGTCATTCACCGAGCAAAGCCCCGCCCCCATCCAGCTCCTGGCACTTGGGCAGCACTGCTGTCATTCACCGAGCAAAGCCCCGCCCCCATCCAGCTCCTGGCACTTGGGCAGCACTGCTGTCATTCACGGAGCAAACCCCGCCCCCATCCAGCTCCTGGCACTTGGGCAGCACTGCTGTCATTCACCGAGTAAAGCCCCGCCCCCATCCAGATACTGGCACTTGGGCAGCACTGCTGTCATTCACAGAGCAAAGCCCCGCCCCCATCCAGCTCCTGTCACTTGGACAGCAGTGCTGTCATTCACCGAGCAAAGCCCCGCCCCCATCCAGCTCTTGGCACTTGGGCAACACTGCTGTCATTCACCGAGCAAACCCCGCCCCCATCCAGCTTATGGCACTTGGGCAGCACTGCTGTCATTCACCGAGCAAACCCCGCCCCCATCTATCTCTAGCACTTGGGCAGCACGGCTGTCATTCAGCGAGCAAAGCCCCGCCCCAATACAGCTCCTGGCACTTGGGCAGCACTGCTGTCATTCACCGAGCAAAGCCCCGCCCCCATCCAGCTCCTGGCACTTGGGCAGCACTGCTGTCATTCACCGAGCAAAGCCCCGCCCACATCCAGCTCCTGGATCTTGGGCAGCACAGCTGTCATTCACCGAGCAAAGCCCCGCCCCCATACGGCCCCTAGCAATTGGGCAGCACTGCTCTCATTCACCAAGAAAACCCCGCCCCCATCCAGCTTATGGCACTTGGGCAGCACTGCTGTCATTCACAGAGCAAAGCTCCGCCCCCTTCCAGCTGCTAGCTCTTGGGCAGAACTGCTGTCATTCACCGAGCAAAGCCCCGCCCCCTTCCAGCTGCTAGCTCTTGGGCAGAACTGCTGTCATTCACCGAGCAAAGCCCCGCCCACATCCAGCTCCTGGTACTTGGGCAGCACTGCTGTCATTCACAGAGCAAAGCCCCGCCCCCATCCAGCTCCTGGTACTTGGGCAGCACTGCTGTCATTCACAGAGCAAAGCCCCGCCCCCATCCAGCTCCTGGTACTTGGGCAGCACTGCTGTCATTCACGGAGCAAACCCCGCCCCCATACAGCTCCTGGCACTTGGGCAGCACTGCTGTCATTCAGGGAGCAAACCCCGCCCCCATCCAGCTTATGGCACTTGGGCAGCACTGCTGTCATTCAGGGAGCAAACCCCGCCCCCATCCAGCTCCTGGTACTTGGGCAGCACTGCTGTCATTCACCGAGCAAAGCCACGCCCCCATCCAGCTCCTAGCACTTGGTCAGTGCTGCTGTCATTCACCGAGCAAAGCCCCGCCCCCATATGGCCCCTAGCACTTGGGCAGCACTGCTGTCATTCACCGAGCAAAGCCCCGCCCACATCCACCTCCTGGCACTTGGGCAGCACTGCTGTCATTCACAGAACAAAGCCCCGCCCCCATCCAGCTCCTGGCACTTGGGCAGCACTGCTGTCATTCACCGAGCAAAGCCCCGCCCCCATCCAGCTCCTGGCACTTGGTCAGTGCTGCTGTCATTCACCGAGCAAAGCCCCGCCCCCATACGGCCCCTAGCACTTCGGCAGCTCTGCTGTCATTCACCGAGCAAAGCCCCGCCCACATCCAGCTCCTGGCACTTGGGCAGCACTGCTGTCATTCAACGAGCAAACCCCGCCCCCATCCAGCTCCTAGCACTTGCTCAGTGCTGCTGTCATTCACAGAGCAAAGCCCCGCCCTCTTCCAGCTCCTAGCACTTGCGCAGCACTGCTGTCATTCACCGAGCAAAGCCCCGCCCCCATCCAGCTCCTGGCTCTTGGGCAGCACTGCTGTCATTCACCGAGCAAAGCCCCGCCCACATCCAGCTCTTGGCACTTGGGCAGCACTGCTGTCATTCACCGAGCAAAGCCCCGCCCCCATCCAGATACTGTCACTTGGGCAGCACTGCTGTCATTCACCGAGCAAAGCCCCGCCCGCATCCAGCTCCTGGCACTTGGGCAGCACTGCTGTCATTCACCGAGCAAAGCCCCGCCCCCATCCAGCTCCTGGCACTTGGGCAGCACTGCTGTCATTCACCGAGCAAAGCCCCGCCCCCATCCGGCTCCTAGCTCTTGGGTAGCACTGCTGTCATTCACCGAGCAAAGCCCCGCCCACATCCAGCTCCTGGCACTTGGGCAGCACAGCTGTCATTCACCGAGCAAACCCCGCCCCCATCCAGCTCCTGGCACTTGGGCAGCACTGCTGTCATTCAACGAGCAAACCCCGCCCCCATCCAGCTCCTGGTACTTGGACAGCACTGCTGTCATTCAACGAGCAAACCCCGCCCCCATCCAGCTCCTGGCACTTGGGCAGCACTGCTGTCATTCACTTAGCAAAGCCCCGCCCCCATCCAGTTCCTGGCCCTTGGACAGCACTGCTGTCATTCAACGAGCAAACCCCGCCCCCATCCAGCTCCTGGTACTTGGGCAGCACTGCTGTCATTCACCGAGCAAAGCCCCGCCCCCATCCAGCTCCTGGCACTTGGGCAGCACTGCTGTCATTCACCGAGCAAAGCCCCTCCCCCTTCCAGCTCCTAGCACTTGGGCAGCACTGCTGTCATTCACCAAGCAAAGCCCCGCCCCCATCCGGCTCCTGGCACTTGGGCATCACTGCTGTCATTCATCGATCAAAGCCCCGCCCCCATCCAACTTCTAGCAATTGGGCAGCACTGCTGTCATTCACCGAGCTAAGCCCCGCCCCCTTCCAGCTGCTAACAATTAGGGCAGCAGCACTTTTGTGATTGGCTGAGCGAAACTCTGCCCCTGCCCAGTATCCTAGTGACCAGGGCAGCTCTGCCCCCATTGGCCGAGTGAAGCCCCGCCCCTGCTGTGTCCCAGTAACGCTGGATGTGACCAGCAGCGCCAGGGCAGCGGCCATCCTTTGAGGAGGAGAAGGCGAGTAGTGAGCAGGCGTGAGTTGGCGCGGAGGAGTTGAGTAGCGAGGAGGAGGCGGCGGCGAGTTAGTGAGGAGGAGGCGAGCAGTGAGGAGGAGGAGGAGGAGGCGCACAGTGACGACGTGGCGAGTAGCGAGGAGGTGGCGAGTAGCGAGGAGGAGGTGAGTAGTGAGGAGGAGCGGGAGGCTCTGGCTCTGTGGCTCCAGCTGTGTGTCAGTGTCACCTGGGAGGTGAGGAGCGGGCAGGGGAGGGAGGGGGCTTGCGGGGGGCTGCCGAGGGAGGAGGGGGGGTCCCACGCCTCGGGGCGCTGGGGCTGTGCTGAGAGCTGACCCGCGCCCCGCTTCTCCCTCAGAGACAGCCCAGTGCTCCTGGGACAGGGACGCTCCCGGCGCCCGCTGTGGACCTGTCCATGGCTGAGAGGAGAGAGGAGGAGGCCCCCGACTCGATGGAGCACGGTGAGAGCAAAGTGTCCCTCCCGCAGCACAGCAGGGGGGCTGTCGGGGCAGTCAGCGTGGGGCCGAGCGCGGTGGCAGGGGGAGGCAGTGCCTGCGATGCCCCTTCCTCGCCACGGCCCCCAGCCCTGCCCCTCACCCCCCAGGGACGGAGCAGGGCCCTGGGGACGATCCCTCAGGGACGCCTCCCCCGGCCCCGCAGAGGTGCTCATTCCCGACGGCATTTGCTCTCTCCCTCCAGTGTGCGTGCTGTGTGGCCGGGCAGCGGCGGACCCGTTTCTCTGTGGCGAGAAAATCCAGCAGGGAGGGCTCTGTGCCCACCTCTTCTGCCTGGTGAGTGCCCCAGGGCTCCCTCCAGCTCACCGACAGGCACTCCTGCCCATGCTCTCCTCATCAGCTCATCTTCTCTTCTCTTCTCTTCTGCAGTTTTTTGCCAACAAGCTTCTTTACTGGCAGGACGAGGAATCAGGGGTGCTGGGATTTGACCCTGAGCACATTCGCTGCACAGTCGAGCAGGTCGAGCAGAAGGTGAGGACCTGACAAGATCGGGGAGATTTGTGCCAGGACAGGTTTGGGGCACCTTAGCCCAGAGCCCAGGAAAGAAATCCCCGCCCCTCCAAGCAGCCCCGGGACAAAAGCCCTGCTCCCCGCAGCTCCACAGAGCTCCAGCCCAGGAGCCTCGTGCGCCGGGCGGATCTGTGGGCTGTGGCCCGGCAGCGGCCACGTCCTGCGCCCTGCCCGGAGGCGTGGGGCTGGCTGGGGAGGCCCTGAGGCTGCCGCTGACGGGGCTGCTCTGCTCTCTCCAGCGATGCTTCGTCTGCGGGGAGAGCGGGGCCGCCGTCACCTGCTGCCAGGAGGGCTGTGACCGCAGCTTTCATCTGCCCTGCGCCATCGAGGGTGAATGCATCACCCAGTACTTCTCTCCATACAGGTACCCCCTCTCCCCTCCTCGCCCCCACCGGGGAAGGACCCAGCGCTTCTCACCTCACCCATCCCTTCCCTCTGCCCCCCAGGTCCTTCTGCAGAGAGCACCGCCCAGAGCAGCAGGTGGAGGCGGCTCCGGACGACGACAGCACCTGCCTCATCTGCCTGGAGCGTGTGGAGGACACAAAGTCCTACCGCAACATGGTGTGCCCCACCTGCAAACACGCCTGGTTCCACAGGGGCTGCATCCAGGTAGGAGCCGTTCCCTCACCCCCGGGGCACGGCAGGCGCTGGGCAGCACCAGGGCCTCACTCCTGCTCCTTTTGTTTCCGCCGCAGGGCCAGGCTCGGTACAGCGGTATTAGTGCCTTCAAGTGCCCCCTGTGCAGAGACAGGCGTGACTTCATCCTGAACATGGTCACCATGGGCATCCGACTGCCCTTGAGGTTGGTGTCCTGCCGGCTCACAGCACAGGAGGCTGCAAGCCCTGTGCCGTGCCCGGGGCTGCCCCTGCAGTCCTGCCCCTCCGCTGTCCCGTCTGCCTGGGCTTCAGCTTCACGCAGGAGCTGGAAACCGGGCAGGGGAGAGGAGGAGGGATTCCCTGCATCGGCCTCATGCCGGGGCAGCAGGGGCTCAGCCATTTCCCTTTCTCCATCAGATTGCCATCACAGGACAACGGGGCTCAGGATGAAGCACTAATGCTGAGGCACAGCCGCTGCGATGCCCGCCAGTGCCTTTGTCCTGGAGGCAGGGAGCAGGCAGAGGAACGGGGGTAAGTAGCCAAAGCAGCACCCTGGGCTCTGCACGGGATCTCTGCCTCGCCAAGAGCTTGAAGCAGAAGGACTGAGAGCAGGAGCTGTGCCGCACATTCCCGTGCTGCGGTCACTCTGTCCTCACAGCCATGAACCCTTTTGCTTCCCCAGGCCCTGGGAACTGCTGCTCTGCAGATCCTGCGCTGCCGAGGGCACCCACCGGCGCTGCTCCAACTTGAGCACCAGCAGAACCAGCTGGGAGTGCGAGAGCTGTGCTGGCCAGGGCACCGGTAAGAGGCAAAGCACCTTCATGCCCCTGGGCTGGGGCCAGGGCCCAGGCAAGGCCTGGCAGCGGGTGCCCAGGCTGGGCTTGGCAGAGCCTCTCTGCCCCGGGAGGGCTGGGGGCACCGCTCTGGCCTCTGCACAGTGGCCTCTGTGCCCAGGACTATCCTGCTTCCTCTTACAGACTCCACTGACATCTCAGACATGGCTGGCTCTGGCACTGGTAGCCCGGCTGGATCGGGGCCATCCCAGGACTCCCCAGCGCTCGAGGGCAGCAGCCGCTCCAGCCGCCGTGGGCCCGTGCGGTTGAGGGACCGCTCCCGCCTCGAGCGTCCGGCCCAAAACCCTTACGGCCAGCGCAGACGCAGACGCACACACAGAGACAAAAGTGTCCAGTAGGATGAAGTATGTACCCACACACCAGTAAGCAGAAGAGGGTGGGTGAAAGAGAAGGTAGCTCAAAGTAAAATCTCCCTCCTCTTGAGTTTAGAGTAAATACCCACAATGCCTCGGCATTCCTCAACGGGCGATAACTGAGACTCGCGCGGGTTGACTTGGCCCTGCCCTTCCCTCAGCTCTGGCAGCAGAAACACCGTAAGGGTTTTGATATCCGAGAGGCTCCCAGCCCCGGGGAGATGCTGGTCACAGGCCGCTGCCATCCAGGAGAGCTCAAAGGGTCTCCCTTGGGGTCGCAATTTATAGGCTCCAAGACAACTGACTTTTGTCAGATCCCTTTTGCTCATGCCCAGCTTGAACAACAAAGTATTGTCGGGCTTCCCAGCAGTCGCACAAGAACTTGACGCATGTGCAGCTCTGTTACTGTTCCCATTTGACCCCATCCCAGGCACAGGTGTGCCAGGCCGCTGGGAAATTATAACCATTTCCGAGCACTCAGGAGGGCAGGAGCCAGGCTTGTTAAGGGGGCGCCTTAACGTTATCAGTCCTTATCTCCACAGATGGGTGTACAGCTCCGGGGAGGCAGCTGGAATCACACCTGGCACCAAGCAGCCCAGCAAGGAGGGGCAGGGAGGGGTCAGAATTGCACCACCACAATCCACCTCATGACTGAAGTCAATTTATCTTGTCCATAGAGGGGCAGTGTGGTTGCCTCTTGCCTCTACGCCTATAAACAGAGGATGCCACAATCCAGTTATAATTGGAGGCGATTTTGTGTTTGATTAGCTTCTATTAAAAAAAAAATATATATATATATATATATATATTTTGGAGAAGTATACACACGGGGACACTTTTGTAACTGCATAATCTGTCTAACCATCCCCCAAACCTTAATATACAATACTACTATAAGCAGTAAACATATTAAAGTTAGAATTAGGAAAATCATGGCTGGGTGAAACATGGAATTAAACAGTCCTGTGACTGTTGGTGACCACCAAATTAACCTTGCCCACCATCAGTGTTCTCCATCCTTTTTGAGTCTCATTAGCACTTGATGTATTTCTTTTCTATCATGCCGGACGGTGGTAAGAATCTTCTGTCCATTTTTTAAAGGAGTTTTAAAGCCAACCACCAGAGCCCACCTGGAGCCATCTTGGACCAAACCTGGCCAGCCAGATCCTACTCAGGGTTGTCTTTGATCCTGGCCTGCCACCCAGAGACGAATTAGAGCCCAGCTAGACACCACCTGGCCACCCAGAGGCAACCTAGAACCTGCCTGCAGCAGAGGTCGTCCTGCAAGAGCCTACTCAGAGCCCTGGTGGCCTGCAGCACGCCAGTCAGAGCCTACTTGCAGCCCTCTTGGACCAAAGCTGGCCAGACAGATCCTACTCAGATTTGTCCTTGAGAACGGCATGGCACCCAGAGCCTACTTAGAGCTCACTTGGACACAAGCTGGCCAGCCAGAGGCAACATAGAGCCTGCCTAGACCACAGCTCAGCCAGCTGAAGCCTACTCAGAGCCGTCTTGGAGCCCAGCTTGCCAGCCAGATCCCACTCAGGGTTGTCTTTGAGCCCCGTGTGCCAGCCAGAGCCTTTCTCAAGCCCAACTGGACACCACCTGGCCAGCCAGAGGCAACTAAGTGTCCACCTGGACAAGAGGTAATTCAGGCAGAGCCTACTTGCATCCCTTGTGGACCACAGCTGGACGGACAGCTCCTATTCAGAGTTGCCTTGGAGCCCGGCCTGCCACCCAGAGCCTATTCAGAGCACAGCTAGATACCAGATGGCCAGCCAGAGGAAACTTCAGAGTCAGTCTGGAGCACAGCTCAGCTAGCCACCACCTGCTCACAGCCCTCTTGGGCGGCAGCCGCTGGCCAGACAGAGCCTCCCCAGAGACATGGTGGCCTGCAGCCTGCGATCCAAAGCCTACTTGGAGCGCACGGGACAGCACAGCTGGCCAGCCAGAGCCTACTCAGAGTACTTCTTGAGACCAGCATGCCATCCAGAGACTAACTGGAGCCCAGTAGGACACCACCTGGCCAGCCAGAGGCAACCTACAGCCCGCCTACACCACAGGACAGCCAACCAGAGCCTACTCACAGCCCTCTTGGACCCGAGCTGGCCAGAGACCCTACTCAGAGCCCCTGGGCTAGCATCTTGGGGCCACTTGGAGACTAAAGCTGACCACTCACATCCTCATTACAGTTGTCTTAGAGCCTGTGCTGCCACCCAGAGTGTACTGAGAGCCAGAAGGCTATCAGCTGGCCACGCAGAGGCAACCGAGAGCCTGCCTACACCACACGTCAGACAACCACAGCCTCCTCACAGCCCTCTTGTGGAAAAGCCCAGAGCAACAAGGTGGCATCTGGCAAGTGACAAAGATACAGCAGCTTTTGGTGACAATTCTCTGAAGGGAAAGCCAGAGATGATAGGCATCCCTGCTGGAAGGCTCTTTCAGAGGACAGTGTTAAAGAGCGTCAACTGGCAGGTTTGAGCACTCTGGGAAAGGTCAAACACGTTCAAGGTACCACAGAGCTCTCTGCAGCCAAGCCCCAGCGAGGGACTCCTGTGGGCTCACCTCTGAGAACACAGACTGATGGGCCACCAGCCCTGCCGACAGAAAACACCTTCTCAGCACCTGGGGCAGAGCGTACAGCGCCCTCAAACCACCAAACCGGCCAGGTCAGCCCCCCAGACACCCAGCATCTCCCCGCAGCACCTGCAGCCACAACTGCAGCCCAGCCCTGCTGTCAGGAGTCCTCTTGCCTGGTCGGGTCAGCGCTCCCGGCCTTCCAAAGCCCGGCCTTCTGGGAGCTGCACTCAGCCCAGCTCCGGGAAAAAAGAGGAAGGCTCCCCTTAACTCTATGCGGAGACTTCCAGGAATTCTCCCACCTCAGGGAAAAGGAAGTGGCATGAAAATTTTTGGTCCGTTTCTCCACAGCAAAATAAAAACCAACCCCTGCAGCAGCGAGACAGCTGTCCCAGGAGTAGAGATCTTCACAGCCCTGAAGTAAACGGGCTTGCCTCTGGCTTCCAGCTGCATGGGATTGCTTGATAGCACCTTACACAAAACCCACAATGAAATACCTCGGACAAGTTAACAAACAAACAGCATTACGGTTGTCCACGGGATTCGGCATTGCCTTCTAAAGCCCCTGTTCTTTGGTACCTTCAGCAAACCGCCAGCTCTGATTCAGCCCTCGCTTGGTTTTCTGGAAGGGTAACAAAAGCAGCTTCAGCAAGATCAGAGTCAGAGCACAACACCTGCTTCCTTCAGCGATCAGGCCCTGCTGCCTCTGCCCAGCTCAGATCCCCCAGCAGCCGCTGGGCCTGCAGGGACTGAACAGCTCGAGTCTGACCAGGGGACGAGGCAAAGCCTGGGCAAGAAGGCCACCTGTGAGACAGTTTGACAGAGAAGAGGGCAGAGAGAAAATGTGGGGCAATAGAGCTGCCAAAGGAGATTAAAAGAATCGGGCCTTCACGAACCCAATCCATGCACTCGAGGGTTTGTATCTGTACAGATGTTCCTGTTCTCAGAATGGCAGAACACTCAAATCCACTGCCCAGGGAGAACAGGGAACCTTTGGAGATGAGCACAGAGCCCAGCGCTGCCAACTCTTTAACAGCCAGCAGAGCACACCTCCTCCCGGGGGGCAGCTCTCACTGCCACACTGCTGCCAGGGAGGGCAGGGGAGGAGAGTCAGGACAGCTGCAAAAACTTCATGAGACTTCTCCAAGGGGAAAAAAGGGCAAGAGACATTTCAGACAGCATGAAATCAGAACAAAAATGAACATTCCTCCAAAAAATCTCTTAGTGTTTTGCTTTGCCCGAGAGGCACCTCTGTGTCACAAGGTAAATATCCCATTCCACTGCCCAGATGCAGAATTATTCCAACACAGAATTTCTCCACTAACCAAGGGCTTTTCTGCACAATAACCTCTGCAGCCCGGGGCACTGCAGCCGAGCATTCGAGTACATGCACAGCCAGTGTGTGCAGGCTGGCAGCTGAAACCTTTGCATACTTCTCTCTCCATTGCTGCGGGAACATCTTGTCTCCTCAACCCTACACTCTGGTTCTGCAACAATTCCCCACAGAGTCAAACGACAGTTTCAGGCGCATCCCACTGCCTGCCCAGGATGGAATCCCCAAAGTGTGACTGTTCCCAATTCCATTTTTCCCGTAGGAAACCATGGCATAGAGAGGAACGTGTGCAGGCCTTCAGCAATGCACACAGCCCGACCACACAGCACCAGCTCCTGTGAGGTGGAAGATGGTGAGACAGAAGTGAGAGCTCTGGGGCTGTCAGCTGCCAGTTCAACACCTGGCAATGACAGAAGGAGTAGAGGAGATTCTAACCGCTTTTAAAATACCAAGAAACAACTGCTACTTGCCTGAAGTTCAGAGTGGAAAATCTCTTTACAACCCTAAATTAAACTTCATGATGTCCTGGTGACCCTGTGTGACCCCTCTTCAAACAAATCACCATTCTGAAACCTCTCGGGTGCTTCTCCTGTGACACTGAACACCTGACAATCTTTCACTGCCGCTGGTCCTGCTGCCTCTCCTGATCCATCACATTTTCACCACCACCTTCAGATGCCTGGTGCTCACCACAGCCAGTGAAATAACTGGCAGCAGAGCGCTGAAACAGAAGGCACAGGCAGCAAGGCACTGCTGTGCACAAGCTTTCACAGTGCAGACGCAGGATAGACAGGGGAAGAATCTGCTGCCCAGCCCTGGAAAACCCAGTCCCCTCAGCCGCAGCACTGCTGACCCCTGCAAAGCTTCCTTCCTCAAGTTCTAAGGACAGAGGAGCATCCCCTGGGTGCAGATGCAGCCACCTCTGAGTACTGCCATTCTCAGGGGTTGCATTGCTCATACTCATCAGCAACTTATAGAGCAAGATTTCAGTTAACTGTCCTAAAACCTAAATCCCCAACAGGAATCGCCTCAAAAGGTCGATCAGAGACGAGCCGGCTCCACCTGCTGCATCGCCTCTCCTGGCCACCACACACAGAGCTCAAGCCCTCCCCGGCCTGTCCCAGCCAGCGCCCAGGAAGGTGCTGTCAGACCTCTCCGCTCCCTGACACCCCCGGCCAGCTCCCCGGCACAGGGCACACGCCGGCTGCAGGCCGCCAGCCAGCCTCGGCACAGGGAGTCACTTCAGGAAAACCCACGTTTTCCCCAAAGACCAGGTTCTGCTCCGAGCCCGAGCTACCGCCGCGAGCCCACAGCACCCGGCCTCTGCGCAGCACCCGAGGGTGCGAACCCCGACCCGGAGCAGACGCCAGCCCTGTCCCACCTGCTCCACACGGCATCCCTGCAGCCACAGGCACCTCCTGAAAGGGGAACCTGCCAGAGCCCTTGTTAAATGTGTTCCACAAAGACCAGGCAGTTACAGAAAACAGATGTCACAGGGAGAAAAGCAGGCAAAAGGAGGAGGAGGAGGAAGTCGGTCTGCCTGGCTCCATGAAATGGGGATGAGAACAAGCAGAGGTGCAGGGCAAAGCAGAACCCAACAGGAGCTGGAAGGTGACGGGAAGAAAAAACAGGCAAGATGAACTACACAGGTGTTCTGGACAGGAGACTGCTTTTGTAAAGATCTGGATGAATTCTTCCTGATCAATTATCCTGATGATAATTCTCTTTTCCCATGGGCATTTTGTCAACACGTAAGAAGATGCACAGGAGACCCCAGGAGAAGCCCCAACACTCACCTAGGAACGAGGTGACGATCTGCAGACTGACAGCACATCAGGCAGGACAAGCTTGCAGGGAAACACGGTGGCAACCGGTTACATCCCGTTCACAGCAATCCACAGCCGCGGGCAGTGAAAAGTGACGATTTTCTGCAGAGCTGCTGCAGGGGGGAGAGGTGGAGGTGAAGGAGAGCCTGCCGGAGGAGGCTGAAGCAGTGCCCCCCGCGGCAGCTGCTGTGCCGGCAGTTTGCAGCCTCAGAGCAACGGCTGCTGCCGGATTTCCCACCCAGAGGCACTCCCAGTTTCCCGGCACACAGACACTTGTCCTTTTATTACTTTTCAGTTCCTTCTTGTAGCTTCAGTGTGGGAGATTTCGGCTCTGCCGGCAGATGTCAAGAGACTCTTTCCTGAAAGCAGAGCAGGACGTTCCGACTTGAAAAAAACAGGATTGGTCTTTTGGCAAAGGCGCGAATTGGCAGCTCTGCACAGAACCTGACCTTTGTGCAGAAAGCCAGAGGAGCAGCCGGGCTCTGCAGAGGGGCTGGGCTCCAGCACAGCCCTGCTCACCCCCCATCTCTCCCAGCACCTCCCAGCTGGGAAACACTGTCCCCCAGCCGGAGGGCAAGAGCCCCCCTGGGCCAGCTCTCGCCCTCGGCCTTAATGCCGGATTCTGAGCAGCACCTCTCGGCTCTGGTGACCGGCACCCTCTGAAGCACCACTCCGGGGTGTTTCATCAGACTGAACCCACCCACCCCAAATCACCACAGCGGGCAGAAAATATTTAATGGGTCACCTCTTTCACCCTTGAAGTAAAAATAAAGGGCTAAAATTCCCTTTCCCTGGGGTAACCCGACAGATAAACCCCGCAGACAGCACAGACCCCAACAGACAGCAAAACCCACCGAGTTCAAGGGAAAAGGACAAGCACAGTCACACAGCAGAACGTCTGGAGTGCCACAACTGGGACAACAAACCTTTCATTTTGAAAACAAATTCAGAACCATGAAAAAGTTTGGGGTTTTAGACCAAAGCTTTCCCTTCCCCGGCGATGCCCCCACCCCCGGCAGGGAAATGGGCCCCAGCCCCCTGCGCCCACCCACTGCTGGGCCGGAGCCACCACCACTAGTGCTGGGGCTGCTGGGGCTGGTGCCCCCTTGGCAGGAGAAACACTCAGTCACCACCCAGACCAAAGGGAGTGTTTTCAAAGGAGCAATTCCCCCTTGCCGGGTGAACCAAATCTCTGCAGGAACATCCCTCAGGGGAGACCATGGAGAGCTGGAGGCCTCCTGCCCAGGCCGCCTCCCTCAGAGCACAGAGCCCTGGCAGAGTGTCGCAGGCAGTAGGCCCTGTGGGGCCAGGGGACCCCGGGGGGCTCCAGCACGTTGTGTCCCCCCAGCACCTGCCCACACTCCTGCCTGTGCCGTGAGGGGGCACTGGGGACCTGGGGGCTATTGGGGGGTGTTATGGGGGTTCTGTGGGAGGTGTGGGGGTTATTGGGGTCCTGGGGGATTATTTGGGCCCTAGAGGGAGTGTAATGGAGTCGGGGGGTGGGGGCTCTGTGTGTCCTGGAGGGGTTTGGGAGGGGTATTGGGGTCCTCGGGGGGAGGGGGGTGTCTTGAGGGAGATATTGGTGTCTGAGGTGGGGGGAGTGGGGACGTCCTGGAGGGGGTTCAGGGGGAGTTACTGGGCTCTGGGGGTGTCTTGAAGGAAGTAATGGGGTCTTGGTGCTTGGGTGGTGTTATTGGGGCCATGGGGGAGTTGAGGGGGTTATCACTGTCTGGGGGGGGGGCAGGGGGGGTGGTGTGTCTAAAGGGCTCCTGAGGGCAGTTTCTGGGGGAGATAATGGGGTCCTGGGGAACTATAATGGGGTGCAAGAAGGGTCCAGTGGGGACTAGTGGGGTGCTGGGAGGGATCTTGTGTTTCTACTAGATAATTGCCGCCAATCCCTTCGGCCTCGGTACGGGGCTGTACAGGGAACATTTAGAGTAGCAGCTGGTTGTTAGGTTCAAAATACAATAAATGTAAAATGATTTTTACTAAAATATCTTTTAGTTCCACACTTATACTAAAATCAAAACACAATCAAACACAATTTGATCCGTTAATAATAAAATCAGTAACATTACCAAGAGCAGAAACCCAGGGTCTGGAGCATCGCTTCACCGTGGGTGTATCCCCGAAACACACGATCACACAGATCCTGGCACCACTGCCCGGGGTTCCTCCTGCACCAAAAAGAATCCTGACACTTCTCTACGTTTCCTTCCTCTTTACACCCAGCAGCAGCCAGGGCATTAATTCTGGTTTCTCACCCGTTACACTCTTCCCTTGATTAAAGTGTTTTACAGTAACAGCCACCCCAGGCCAGACTCTAACCCAGATCTCCGGGAACCTCGGCAGATGGGGTCTGGAGGGGAACGCCCGGTACCGCCGGGAGTCTGACAGCGGCGTTCCCTCGAGACAGCTCACCTCCAGCTTTCCAAAACCCCCGAAAACACCCACCGTCCCGGTTAGACCGGGAAGGAGCGAGGAAACGAATCCTTTGCTCAACCTCACTCTTGCCCAAAGTGCAATTTCCACGCGGCCTTGGCGCCCAGAAGCCCCCATTTCACTCTCATTTTTTTAACTGTCCTTTGCACTTTTGATCCGCCCCTCGCCCACTTTCTCTCTCCCACCAACACGCGCACACCCTCCGCAGATCCCCCCCCGGCATGTTCCCGGCCGCCCGCCCCGGGTCCACGCACAGAGCCCGCGGGAATCCCCCGCCCGGAGGAACCGGCGTCCCGGGACCGAGCGGCCGCACCCGGCCCCGCTGGCCCCGCCGGACCCTCCGGCAGCGCCGAGCGCCGCAGCGTCGACACCGAGACGCGGCGAGCGGAGCAAGCGGCCGGCAGCCGCCTCGGGGAGACGGAGCCACGGCCGCGGCGGCGCTTCCCGCCGGCCCCGCCCAGAAGGGCAGGGGAAGCTCGCGCTGGGGCCGATGGCCCCCGCGGAGCTGGAGGAGGTGCCGCTGGCCGGGGGCTCCAGCGGGGACCACAGGGCCCTGGCAGCAGCCCCCGGCCTTCGCTGCGCTTGGGGACCAGCAGCCCCCGGTTCTCGGCCTTTGCAGAGGAGACGACGCGGCCTCCGCGGGGGGGTGTCTGTGAGCCCTGGGCAGGGCTGGGGATGCCACCTGGAGCCAAAGGCTTGCTGCAGCCTCCTCTGCCGGCCTGGGGCACCTCGGGGCGGCCCTTCCCTCCAGGCACCTCCCTGTAGCCCAGAGGTTGTCCCCGACGCTCGCTCGGAGCTCAGGGGGACGAGTGGCACAATGTGCGTGCCGGGAGCAGGGGAGGGAAGAGGCACGAGGGCTCCACGCCAGGTCAGACAGCCCGGGCCAGGGGCTCTCCCTTTCCCAGGCAGGCTCTGCCCTTCCGCTCCCACGCGCGCACACGAAGACACCCCCTGAGATCCGGTACCTGTCCGGGCCTCAGCCCCTGCCCCACGGTTCCCCGTCTTACTGGAGCAGTCCGGCATCTCTCGTCCAAGGGCCAGACACCCTTCAGAGCCCACACAGACTTTGGGACACTCCCCCCATACTGCTGGCACTGCCAAGGGACAAGATTTTTCCAGAGACAGAGACATCTGCATTGACACTGACCAGCTTCATTCTCAGACGACACAGAAACACTTGGGGGAGAAAAAAATACCACCACAAGAACTGCTTGCTGTGTCTTTAAAGGACCCATCAGCAGCCTCTGGTGCGGGAGTTTCCTATAGAGAAGAAATGTAACACTACGGATTTTTTTACTTTTAAAGGAAGAAATGTGAATTATGTCTATATTTTTACCATTTAGTTAGCTAGTCAGTTATTTTCCGTGGACAGGAGATATGTTCTGCTTAGAGAAGAAGTAGTTTATAAATTCAGCACGTTTGCTTCTTGAGATGTTTTTCTATAACCTATTAAATATTCTGTATTCAAAGAACCCTCTATTTTAGCAGCAGCATCCCTTAACAGCGGGGCGATAGGGGAAATGCAGTTTGGGTCGGGGTCGGGTTGGGGGGGGTGCGGGGCTACAGGGGCGGCTCCTGCGAGAACCTGCTGGAAGCTTCCCCGGCCCCAAGGCGGCCCCGCTGCCGGCCAAGGCTGAGCCCGTTAGCGCTGGTGGCAGCGCCGCTGTCAGAAGGTGTTTAAGAAGCCGGGGGAGGAAGCCCCAGAAAGAGCTGGAAAAGCTGCAGCGGGGAGAGGACGGCAGAGTTTGCGTGTGCCCCCGTGGGAGGGGCGTTCTGCGAGCGCGCGCATCGCTGGGAGCTCGCTGGGAGCTCGCGGGTGGGCGCAGGGGCGGGTGCACGCGGGGTGGGTGCGTGCGGGGGGTGGGAGGGTGCATTCCTCGTGCTGCAGCGCGTGTGTGTGTGTGTGTGTGCGCACACTCGGGGTGTGTGTGCACACTGCGCCTTGCGCTCTGTGTTCCAGCGTGTCTCTTGCAGCGCGGGTGTGCGCACGCTCCGGGTGGGCATCGCACCTTCTCTTTGTACCCCGCGTGTGTCTGCAGGCAGTGTGTGTGTGCGCACGTGCCCCAGAGATCTCTGCGTGTCACATCGATTTTTCCTGGCCTCTTTCTGGCCCCCACGTGCCGGTCTTCTCTGTGCCGGGGTGGCTCTGAGCACCCTCCTCTCCGGTAATCAGAGACCCCATCCAGGAAATTATTTATCTTATCTCTGGAACTTGGGGAAGCATCTCAGTGACTTCTGAGGGGAAAAAAAGAGGAGGGAAAAGAAATTTTAAAAGGGTTATTAGTCAAGAGTCCCCAGCTGGAGTTGCCACTTTTACTAGAAGAGGGAAGAGTTCTGGCAGCGGTTTGCCAGTGATGAAGTAACGGTGGGGCGGGAGGGCGGGACGGGCTCCACCGGGAAGTTGTGAGATGGCAGGGAAAGCACAATGAAGTGAACAACAAGGCAATAAACCATGGGGCCTTTGGTGCAGATGCAGAAGGAAGAGGAGCTCTGTGGCGGCCAGCTGGGCGGTGCTGGTGGCAGGGCCGGGCCGGAATGCACCCCATCCCTGCGCCCCCGCCCCGCCCCGTTTGCATCCTGTGAGCCGTGGCAACCGCGGAACATGCCGGGGCTCCCTAGGCAAAGGTGCCATGGCAACCTCGGAACGTGCCGTGGCAACCATGGAACGTGCTGGGGCTCCCTGGGCAATGGGGCCGTGGCAACCACGGAATGTGCTGGGGCTCCCTGGGCAGTGAGCCTGCGGCTGGGCAGTCACGCAGCGGATGAGCAATGGGCTGCATCAGCAGCTGTCTGCCTGTCCCGGCGTTTCTCGCCCCCAAACCCTGCCGGGCGCCTCCGGCCCCTTCCCCTTCCCGCCGTGCCAGGATCCGCCGCCCATGTTGGCGTTGGCGCCGCTGGACGTCCCGGTGCGGCGGCGCCACCACCCAGTTCTGCCCGGCCATGGCCCGGCCCCCGCTTTCCCCGGGGCCGACCGGGAGCCGCAGCATCGAGGCCGCCCCCTCCGTCCCTGCCTCCCCCGTGTCCATCTCCTTCTCCTCAGGCTCCCCCGCCCGCCTGGAGCCGCTCGGCAGCCTGAGCGCCGGCACTGAGTCCCCGGTCACTGGTCCGGGTCGGGAGCTGCCAAGCCCGGCCCCGGAATGGAGCGAGGGGGCCGCGGTGCCGGTGCCGGAGATCACCTCGGCGGCCCATCTCCGTTCCGGGAGCGGCGGGGAGCGACGCGCGGCCACAGCAGCGCCCGGTCAGAGCGGGCCGGGCCGGTTGAGCGGGGGGGCGGTTGGGCGGCCGGGGCCGAGCGGTGACGGCCCGGTCTGGCCCACAGGGACGGAGAAGGGGCGGCTGGAGGAGCTGTACCGGCAGGGGCCGCTACTGGGGAGCGGCGGCTACGGCTCCGTGTACTCGGGCACCCGCCTCTCCGATGGCAGCCCGGTAAGTGGCGGGACGGCGGCGGGGCGGGGGGAGGAGGATCAGGAGGAGGAGGCTCATCCCGCCGCTCCCCTTGTCTTGCAGGTGGCCATCAAACACGTGTCCCGGGAACGCGTCACAGCGTGGGGTGAGCTGGTGAGTGACCGGGGCTGCCGGGAGAAACCGGGGCGTCACGGGCGGGGGGATAAGGGGAGGCCCAAGAGGGTGGAAACCGGGACACCACGGTGGGAGCGGGCGGGGAGTCACTGGGGGACACGGAGCATCCCGGGGGAATGGGCTGTCCAGTACCGGGGCGGGGTGGGAGGGGGGCACAGGAGCACCCCCTTGGCAGGGGGGACCCCCAGGCACCGGTGGGGTCGGGTGGGGGCACTGGGGCACCCCAGGCGGGGGCTACCGGCCCCCTGCCCCGTCCTTCTGACGGCATCGCGTCCCCCCGCAGCCCAGCGGCACTCGAGTACCGATGGAGATCGTGCTGCTGAACGCCGTGGGCTCCTCCGGCTTCCGTGGCATCAGCCACCTGCTCGACTGGTTCGAGCTGCCGGACAGCTTCGTCCTGGTGATGGAGCGTCCCGAGCTCGTGCAGGATCTCTTCGATTTCACGCTCGAGAGGGGATCCTTGTCGGAGGAGGTGGCGCGGGGGCTGTTCCGGCAGGTGCTGGAGGCCGTGCGGCACTGCAACGCCTGCGGTGTCCTGCACCGGGACATCAAGACGGAAAATATCATCATCGACCTCGCCACCGAGGAGCTGAAGCTCATCGACTTCGGCTGTGGCACCTTCCTCCAGGACGCGGCCTACACCGAATTTGCTGGTGAGCCCACACCCGGGGGGCTGCTCCCGGCACTGCACGGCCCGGCCTGGCCGCGCACCGGTTCCCCCTTGGGAGGGGGCGTGGGGGAATTAATTACTCATCCAGCTGCCAAGTTGCTTTTTGGCGCGGGGTGGATGTTGTGAAATGGGAGCCGGCTCCCAGCCGCTGCCACCCACCCTGCCCGGGGCTGGCGAGGGGGGAGCCAGCCTGACAAAAACAAACACCGGTGGGGTAGCAGAGGGTGTGGGTGCGGGGGGGCCTGCAAAACCCGTATACTGGCCAGTTTGGTTTGCAGGCGTGGAAGGGCTTGGGCTGCTCCGCTCCCCTTGTTTGCCTTGGCTTTTTAGATTTTTTTTCTTTGGCAAGGGGTTTTTTTGCACGTAACAGCCGGGCCCGTGCTGCCCTCTTCTCTCACCGGTGGCTTTCTTTACAACCCAAAGTTTGTAAGCAAGAGTCCCATGTTGGCGAGGGGGTGGCGGGTCACACCGTGCGTTGTCCCCTCCGCCACCGGTGCAGCCCCCGTGTCCCCAGGGACGCTCGGGTGAGGATCTGGGATTGGGCACCATCCACCTGACGAGCTCCGCCTGTCTCCTGCAGGAACACGAGAGTACAGCCCGCCGGAGTGGGTCCGCTTCCACTACTACCACGGCTGGTCAGCAACAGTCTGGTCCCTGGGCATCCTGCTCTTCGACTTGGTCTGCGGGGACGTCCCCTTCAAGCAGGATGAGGACATCGTCAGGGGCCAGCTCTTCTTCCCCCAGCCGATCTCCCTCGGTGGGTACCCGGCGTCGTGGCGGGCAGCGGGTGTGGGAGACGGCCCCGGGCGCAGGAGCATCCCCGCTCTTAGGGCTGTGGAGGAGGGTGATGTCCCGGGGTCAGCTGGGGGAGGTGGCACGGGAGGAGGGTGATCTCCCGCGGTTACCGGGGGGAGGTGGCACGTGTCCTGCCATCCCGCTCTCCTCCAAAACAGCTCCTGGACTGGGAGGTTTGGGGGTAGCTCTGAGCACAGCCAGCACGGCCCGGGCACTGCGGACGGTGGGGGAAGGTGGACAGGAGCCTTCTCTGACCGGCGGTGTCTGGTTTCTCTCCCCAGAGTGCGAGCATCTTATCAGGTGGTGCTTGTCCTTGCAACCTTCAGACAGACCATCCCTGGAGGACATTTTCAACCACTCCTGGCTGCAAGGCATTCACCAGCCCTGGGAGATGGCAGACACCCCGCCTGCACGCTTTGGCCTGGGACCCTGGCACATAACCGTCAGGGGAGGCAGCGCCTCCACCAAATGCCTGACACAGAGAGAACTGTTTGACCCTGACCAGCTTGTTGTGTACCCCCGAGCAGCTGGACAAGTCCCGGAGGAGCGCTCTGTCAGCCAGCCTGAGAATGGAAATGATAAGCTGAAGAAAAATACTGTGGTTATCAGATACCTGAGCAGTGTGGAATTTCCAGAAAAGTAGCAATAAAATAATAGTCTAATATCCGTGTAACCAATGCGAATGATGTGTGGATAAAAGGATAAAGTAGATAAGATATGAGAGGAGCCGTAAAGGAGGCTATTCTGCTGCAAAAACATTGTTGTGTCCATCTCTACCACAACACCTCTCCTTGGGTTCTCCTGGCCCCGCGTGACAGGAGTAAGACATCAAAATTAAATATGAACCTGCGCTCTCTGCCTGGCTCCTACTTCCGTGGACAAGTCACAGATTCCCTGCCCAGCCTCACAGGGTTCAAGTCCCTCCCTGTCCTTCAGCAGCCGCTCTCATCCTGCCCTTTCCCACCGCCTGCGTTTGTTTCCCCTCCAGTTCTCCCACAAACACGCATCAAATGATCACTTGACGTGGGGAATTTTAATACGCTGCGGGTAATTCAGGTTACCGCTCCTGTCAGAGGAGGCGATTCAGAGCGCGCTTCGCTAGAGAATCCTGCCCTTGAGACAGAGACCGTCTGGAAACAAAAGAAAAGAATAAAAACAGAATTGCCAGAGAGATTGACTGCACCCACCTGCATTCTGCAACCCCAGCAGGCTCTGCTGGCGAGGACGCGCGACCAGGCTGGTCGGTGCCCCTGTGTATTTGAAGCACACCCAGAAACCAAAGGCGGCGTTCAGGCTGAGCAGGGATGCCAGTGGGAGTTCTAGAAGAAACAGAGAAGTTTTTACCGTCGCTTGAGCACGGGGAGTAACCAAAGTGTCTTGCTTGCAAAAACGGGCTTATGCCCATTCAAAACAGGTCTAGTTATTAGTGCTGTCGGTAAGTACCAATCTGGGCAACAGCCAAGATTTCTTCACCTTTTTATACCAGAACCCTTGGAGATTATTTTCCTTCCTGTATTGAGATAATCGGTACGGCTAAAATGGAATGTTTAAAGATGGACAGTTATTTTCCAAATCTACTACAATGAAGTTGCACAGTATTTCTCAAAAACCATCTTCTGTCAGTTCATCTGTCACTCATCTCAGGATTTTTCTCCTCCTCCTGCTTCATCCTCTAACCATATTTGATACAGCTGGCTTAGAGTCTGCTCCTCCAAAACAAACTTGAATTCTTGTGAAATGCCATCCACGCCCGCAGTACAACAGAGCAGGGAAATCTGCCGTGTTCCCCAAAGCCTTCCTCTACACGGTCAACAGATTTAAGGCACCAACTAAGTTCTTCCTATCTAAGAGAGCTGTTAACACTCCTTACCTGTCACTACACTGGATGAAATGCCAAGTTTCAAGGGACACAGCAGAAAGCAAACCCAAGCTTTGGTTTCAATTTAAATAAACAAAAAAACCCATTTTTTTTTTTCATAAAACAGCTAGTGTAAAGTCTACCTCTTCAGCAATCAAACTGACAAGTGAAAACAAGAAAAGAACCCTGAAAACCAATCTATATGCTGCAGCAACTCACCAAGGCACCAGAGCGGCCAGCACGCGATGTTGTAATACGAGCTGATGAGGTTTCCAGTCCTGAAAAGAAAAAAGAGAAGTTAGCATTTTGCAACTACTCCGTCCCAGGAAATATTTCGGGAGACAGGAAGGAGGAGGCTTTGCTTGTTTGACTCAGGTGTGACAATTAACGCACATTTCAGGATATATCATGCCTGCGAGAGACACATTAAGGAGTGCCCAGGCCAAGAGCCCTTTCCGGGCTTCCATCTCCTTCCTCATCTTGACGGCCCTGACGGTGACGGAAGCTGCTGGACTCTGTTCTGGTGCCGTGATCTGTAACAACAGACACAGAGCAATGACAGAATTTGACAAGTTTTATACAGTAAGACCCTCAGTCAGCACAGGATTCAAGAACAAAAAGCAGTAATCCAAAACAGACTCTGTAAATGGGCTTTACCTTTAGCCAGAGTCGTGTTTAGCATCTTACAAAACCCCAAACCCAACAGGTTCCTTTTACCAGTAAAGACAGGTAATATTTCTTTGACAAACTCCCCTGCCAGCACTGCCACCTCATTACTGAGGAACAGCATCCACCTTCTCCAGTGAGGTGCAGGTAAGAGGACAGAGAGAGATTCCAACTCGGTTTTGAAAAATCACATCCTTCAGCAGCCAGAGGCAAAGCTCCTGCCTCCTCCAAGCAGAGGGAGCCAGAGGAAGGAAAGGCCTTGCACAGCTCTGCAGTTTTTCTACTGAAAATTCCCACTTGTTTCAACTGGGAACAGAGGATTTCCAGACTGTGCTGCCACGTCCTGGGGGTTTGGGACATCGGTTGCATCGGGGTGCAAGTGGCAGAATTGGAAAGTACTGGGCTAGAACACTAAAAAACCACGAACACCGAAACAACAAATCACACGTGCTTACAACTACGAGCACATTGAACTAAGTTCAGCGTTCATCGGTTCCTTTAGGCGATGAGAAAGGAAACAAAAATGAAGACTTCATTTTCCTTCTCCTGGTCCCTGCCTGGGCAGTACTTCATCACAGGTGTGCTGAGCTGGCGCTGCTCTCAGCTCCAGTCCTGCACTGGAGGCAAGCGCCCTCCTACCCTGCAAATAACTGGGTGCTGTGTGCGTCCTCCTTCCAGACGGTGACTCAGGCTGTCCGCAGAAGGATGAACTGCAGGGATGTGATGGGGCTGTTGTTTCCCCTTCGCTCAGGATACCCGGGAGGCACGACAGCACCTGACAGCACAGTGGGTCAGGGACAGTTGGGCATCCTGATCCCTGGGGACGTTCCAGATCAGTCTGCGAGAATGTAAACATCACACGTTAAAAAAATCTTGGTGTGCAAACCCCCATGTCAGACAGTGTTTTGCAGGTACCACCCCTGAACAGATCGATAACTGTTCATTTTCCACGGACTATCTCAAAAAGTAAAATATGACACTAAAGATTCTTGTGTCATTTATCAGAGATAAAGCAGAGAAAAACTACCAACGCACATGGTATTTCCCATGTACAAAATAAGTCTCCAAAATTATATATTCTCATTATTTATAAGGTTACATTAACAGCCCTGTGGTTTGCAGGCCATAAAACGCCAGGACTCGCACTAACACCCTTGACTGTTGCCAGGGAAGATCTGCTTGCGTTGACAAAAGCAGCAGCCTTCATCTGCTCCACTCACCGCACGGCTTGGCCTGAGTGTCCGAGGAAAAGGAGATTTCATGCCTTTTGGAAAAAGAGCAGGTGATCATCTGCTCTTACTCAGCAACTCTCTGCTTTCAAAAAGGCATTTTCAGTGGAATCGGAGCCAGGAGATGATTTGCTTGGTTACACAGCTTGTGAAAGTCTTCTGACTTACCACAGCTAATATTAATCTTGTACTTTATCTTGTTTGGATATGAAAGAAGATAAAAACTTGTCACCAGCTTGTATTTTTCTTTTATTTTTTGAGTTTGACCAAACTATCAACTAGAAGGACTCCAACATTGCACCTGAAAGGCAGCATAACCTAAAGGGACGTCAGTCACAGAGGAAACTCGGAGCTTTTACATAATTCAGCACTTTCTGCTCCATCACCTCAGGTAATCTCTTCAACCCGAAGGTCCTGTCTCCACTCCTACTCCAGGTCTGTCTGGCTTACTCAAATAGTAAGTCTCTGAACAACTGACTCCGCAGGTGACTTTTTGCACTCCCATTCAGCAGGAGATTCTTCAGGCAGAGCTGATCACAACCCCAGCTCTCTGCTCCATCCCTCCTCCGCTTCACCGCAACCTTACGAGGACCCACGGTACAAGTGTTCAGTACTGAACTTCCACAAGGTGCCACTACGAGTGGGAAAATGCATTTTTAAGGTCCTTCGCCGTAACAGTCTGTGATGTAAACTCTGCGACCCAGGAGCATGCCATCCCACTCTCCTTTCCCAGGCAGAGAAGGAGCCCGGTGGAACACAGAGAGCTGCGCCTGCCCCAGCCACGGCAGCTCCTGCCGTCGGCAGCACCTTGTGCCTCTGCAGAACACCGTGTGCCGCCCAGCCAGTGTCTTCCTGCCAGAGTCACAGACTGAAAAACAGAAATAGCCGCAGCTTCGTGCAGGAATACATAAAGAAAATCCACAAGATAGCGTCGCCTTTCCTTGGCATGGTGCCGTCTCAGAGAAATCTCTGTGCAGTGTCTCTGTGCTGTTAAATCATTCTTGTCTGAAATGTGTGAGACAACTTACAGTAACGAGGAACCCAAGCCTGACCTCTGTTAGGCAGCACTGCAGTAGGATTTTATTTTCCCTCCCCTATAGCACTTGCCCTGCTGCTGACCAACAACCCTGAACTACCGAATACTCCAACTCAACTCTCTAGAAAGCTGCAAATTCCTTTCCCAGCCTCTTGCTGCCTACAGAGGCAGAGTAAAACTCTGCGGAGCCGGCCTGTCCATGGCAGCACTCAGAGCATTTCTCTGCATCCCCAGGAGAACTGCTCAGCCTAACAGCTGCCCAGGGCACTGGGGCATCTCTTCCCCGTCGGCCACACCACACAACGCTGAAGCTGAAGCTTGGCACCTCACCCTGAAGAACTTCAACAGAAGCGTTGGACTTGCCGTGGCAATTGATCCATCAGGCCGCTTTACTGCTGAGCAACCTCCCACCCTTCCAGCCCCAAAGCAACACGCTGCCACTTCCAGAGCGCCACGGCGCCAAAAGGAAAACTAAATGCTTGGTGAAACACACGTGAGTCCGCAGAAAGCCTGCAGATCCTCATTTTGATGCATTCCCCAAAAGAATGACTTTGAATGGCAGTGGGCCGTCTGTTTGTGTTCAGAAAATCAGGTAATCAAAAATTAATTTCTCAGCTCCACAACGAACAGATGCCTTCCTGGCTCCCTGACAGAGACAAATGGTGCAGTGATATGCAGCCTCATTGCCTGCAGTTGGTGCCTCAGGGCTCTGGGTCAGAAACTTGAACTCTAATGGAGAGGTGTAGGAATTTAAATGTTAATGCTGCTCAGAATGTAAGAAGTCCATCATTACTGCTGTTGTCAGGGCAGACCTGATGGCCTTCTGGCATACTTTTAATTAACTCTGTGTGCCGGTCCAACCACATTCGCTGTTATACTTGGATTTCAACCAAACACACACATTCTCCTTTCAAACTAAAAATAAGAGGATGATATGGTACTGCCTTCTGCCCTTTAATACAAATCTAGATTTCAAAATTTCACTTAAAAAGAAGCTTTCAGATAGTGAATTTAAAAAAAAAAAAAATGCCAAAAGGATTTCATTTAATTCTCAGAATGAAGTCTCACTTAAAAAGGAAAAAAGCACTTGTGACTGACCATCACTTGTCTCACTGCTGATTTCTTCATGGGAGCTCTTAAACTGGGCATAACCTTGTTATGGGACTGTGGCCACTCCTGGTGATTTGAAGGTGCTGTCAGAGAAGACAGTGTGCAAGTTCTTCAGGTGTGACTTGTCATTTCCTATTACTGATATAAAAAAAGCAAGGATAATGATTGTAACAACCTTCTGAACCCATACAGAATACATCACATGGCTATGCATTATACCACACAGATATTCTACACCCCTCTGTTCCATTATCCACCAAAAAAAATTGTTCAGGATAGCGAATGCTTCTTCTGTTCCATGGGATCCACGGAACTAGAAACCTGGAGAGTTTCTGCCACCAGCTGATGGCTTCAATTCAAGCAGAAAGCAAAGGAAAATTATGTCTTTAGATTCATTTTTGCACAACTGGAACTCCTTCCACTCAGGTCAGAGAAAATAACAGCCTCTGCCATAAGCCATCTTCCTGTGCTCTACGTCAGCAACAGGCAAAGAAAAGTTGCGGAAGGTTGCATCTGTTCTTCTGAACAGCGGGTGTAGCAGGAACCCCCTTATTTGCAGGACGAGGCTGTGAGACAAGACACACCCCGATATGGTTAACAGTCAAGCTCCAACGTTTATTAGAAAAACAAGTCCTTATATATTCTTGTGACAGCAAACCCGTGTGTGGCTCTGGCGCATGCTCATTTCAACAACTCGTTCCTCTCAGCACTTTCAACAAGCGCTACTAAGCGTGCACAACCGGTAGATAAATTTCTGCTTTGTTACTCTACCGATCCCCTTCTTCTCTGTTTCTTCCTAAGGAGCACAAATTCTTTCGCTTTTCGCCGTCGTTAATCTAGACGCCGTTAATCTTCTAAGACAAGGGCGTCATTAATTTAGACAACGTTAATCTTCTAACTTGAATGCTGATGACGCTGCCGCCATTCACCGAGCAAACCCCGCCCCCATCCAGCTCCTGGCACTTGGGCAGCACTGCTGTCATTCACCGAGCAAAGCCCCGCCCACATCCAGCTCCTGGCACTTGGGCAGCACTGCTGTCATTCACAGAGCAAAGCTCCGCCCCCATCCAGCTCCTGGCACTTGGGCAGCACTGCTGTCATTCACCGAGCAAAGCCCCGCCCACATCCAGCTCTTGGCACTTGGGCAGCACTGCTGTCATTCACCGAGCAAAGCCCCGCCCCCATCCAGATACTGTCACTTGGGCAGCACTGCTGTCATTCACCGAGCAAAGCCCCGCCCCCATCCAGCTCCTGGCACTTGGGCAGCACTGCTGTCATTCACCGAGCAAAGCCCCGCCCCCTTCCAGCTCCTAGCACTTGGGCAGCACTGCTGTCATTCACCGAGCAAAGCCCCGCCCCAATACAGCTCCTGGCACTTGGGCAGCACTGCTGTCATTCACGGAGCAAACCCCGCCCCCATACAGCTCCTGGCACTTGGGCAGCACTGCTGTCATTCACGGAGCAAACCCCGCCCCCATCCAGCTTATGGCACTTGGGCAGCACTGCTGTCATTCACCGAGCAAAGCCCCGCCCCCATCCAGCTCCTGGCACTTGGGCAGCACTGCTGTCATTCACCGAGCAAAGCCCCGCCCCCATCCAGATCCTGGCACTTGGGCAGCACTGCTGTCATTCACTGAGCAAAGCCCCGCCCACATCCGGCTCCTAGCTCTTGGGAAGCACTGCTGTCATTCACCGAGCAAAGCCCCGCCCCAATACAGCTCCTGGCACTTGGGCAGCACTGCTGTCATTCACCGAGCAAAGCCCCGCCCCTATACGGCCCCTAGCACGTGGACAAAACTGTTGTCATTCACCGAGCAAAGTCCCGCCCCCATCCAGCTCCTGGCGCTTGGGCACCACTGCTGTCATTCACCGAGCAAAGCCCCGCCCACATCCAGCTCCTAGCACTTGCTCAGTGCTGCTGTCATTCACAGAGCAAAGCCCCGCCCTCTTCCAGCTCCTAGCACTTGGGCAGCACTGCTGTCATTCACCGAGCAAAGCCCCGCCCACATCCAGCTCCTGGCACTTGGGCAGCACTGCTGTCATTCACCGAGCAAAGCCCCGCCCCCATCCAGATACTGTCACTTGGGCAGCACTGCTGTCATTCACCGAGCAAAGCCCCGCCCACATCCAGCTCTTGGCACTTGGGCAGCACTGCTGTCATTCACCGAGCAAAGCCCCGCCCGCATCCAGCTCCTGGCACTTGGGCAGCACTGCTGTCATTCAACGAGCAAAGCCCCGCCCCCATCCAGCTCCTGGCACTTGGACAGCACTGCTGTCATTCACCGAGCAAAGCCCCGCCCCAATACAGCTCCTGGCACTTGGGCAGCACTGCTGTCATTCACGGAGCAAACCCCGCCCCCATACAGCTCCTGGCACTTGGGCAGCACTGCTGTCATTCACGGAGCAAACCCCGCCCCCATCCAGCTCCTGGCACTTGGGCAGCACTGCTGTCATTCACCGACGAAAGCCACGCCCCCATAAAACTCCTAGCACTTGGTCAGCGCTGCTGTCATTCACCGAGCAAAGCCCCACCCCCATTCAGCTTATGGCACTTGGGCAGCACTGCTGTCATTCACCGAGCAAAGCCCCGCCCCCATACAGCTCCTGGCACTTGTGCAGCACTGCTGTCATTCACGGAGCAAACCCCGCCCCCATCCAGCTCCTGGCACTTGGGCAGCACTGCTGTCATTCACCGAGCAAAGCCCCGCCCCCATCCAGCTCCTGGCACTTGGGCAGCACTGCTGTCATTCACCGAGCAAAGCCCCGCCCCCATCCAGCTCCTGGCACTTGGGCAGCACTGCTGTCATTCACGGAGCAAACCCCGCCCCCATCCAGCTCCTGGCACTTGGGCAGCACTGCTGTCATTCACCGAGTAAAGCCCCGCCCCCATCCAGATACTGGCACTTGGGCAGCACTGCTGTCATTCACAGAGCAAAGCCCCGCCCCCATCCAGCTCCTGTCACTTGGACAGCACTGCTGTCATTCACCGAGCAAAGCCCCGCCCCCATCCAGCTCTTGGCACTTGGGCAGCACTGCTGTCATTCACCGAGCAAACCCCGCCCACATCCAGCTCCTGGCACTTGGGCAGCACTGCTGTCATTCACCGAGCAAAGCCCCGCCCCCATCCAGCTCTTGGCACTTGGGCAGCACTGCTGTCATTCACCGAGCAAACCCCGCCCCCATCCAGCTTATGGCACTTGGGCAGCACTGCTGTCATTCACCGAGCAAACCCCGCCCACATCCAGCTCCTGGCACTTGGGCAGCACTGCTGTCATTCACCGAGCAAAGCCCCGCCCCAATACAGCTCCTGGCACTTGGGCAGCACTGCTGTCATTCACCGAGCAAAGCCCCGCCCCTATACGGCCCCTAGCACGTGGACAAAACTGTTGTCATTCACCGAGCAAAGCCCCGCCCCCATCCAGCTCCTGGCGCTTGGCCAGCACTGCTGTCATTCACCGAGCAAAGCCCCGCCCCCATCCACCTCCTGGCACTTGGGCAGCACTGCTGTCATTCACCGAGCAAAGCCCCGCCCCCATCCAGCTCCTGGCACTTGGGCAGCACTGCTGTCATTCACCGAGCAAAGCCCCGCCCACATCCAGCTCCTGGCACTTGGGCACCACTGCTGTCATTCACCGAGCAAAGCCCCGCCCCCATCCAGCTCCTGGCACTTGGGCAGCACTGCTGTCATTCACGGAGCAAACCCCGCCCCCATCCAGCTCCTGGCACTTGGGCAGCACTGCTGTCATTCACCGAGTAAAGCCCCGCCCCCATCCAGATACTGGCACTTGGGCAGCACTGCTGTCATTCACAGAGCAAAGCCCCGCCCCCATCCAGCTCCTGTCACTTGGACAGCAGTGCTGTCATTCACCGAGCAAAGCCCCGCCCCCATCCAGCTCTTGGCACTTGGGCAACACTGCTGTCATTCACCGAGCAAACCCCGCCCCCATCTATCTCTAGCACTTGGGCAGCACGGCTGTCATTCACCGAGCAAAGCCCCGCCCCCATCCAGCTCCTAGCAGTTGGCCAGCACTGCTGTCATTCACTTAGCAAAGCCCCGCCCCCATACGGCCCCTAGCACTTCTGCAGCACTGCTGTCATTCACCGAGCTAAGCCCCGCCCCCATCCGGCTCCTAGCTCTTGGGTAGCACTGCTGTCATTCACCGAGCAAAGCCCCGCCCCCATCCAGCTCCTGGCACTTGGGCAGCACTGCTGTCATTCACCGAGCAAAGCCCCGCCCACATCCAGCTCCTGGATCTTGGGCAGCACAGCTGTCATTCACCGAGCAAAGCCCCGCCCCCATACGGCCCCTAGCAATTGGGCAGCACTGCTCTCATTCACCAAGAAAACCCCGCCCCCATCCAGCTTATGGCACTTGGGCAGCACTGCTGTCATTCACAGAGCAAAGCTCCGCCCCCTTCCAGCTGCTAGCTCTTGGGCAGAACTGCTGTCATTCACCGAGCAAAGCCCCGCCCCCTTCCAGCTGCTAGCTCTTGGGCAGAACTGCTGTCATTCACCGAGTAAAGCCCCGCCCACATCCAGCTCCTGGTACTTGGGCAGCACTGCTGTCATTCACAGAGCAAAGCCCCGCCCCCATCCAGCTCCTGGTACTTGGGCAGCACTGCTGTCATTCAGGGAGCAAACCCCGCCCCCATACAGCTCCTGGCACTTGGGCAGCACTGCTGTCATTCAGGGAGCAAACCCCGCCCCCATCCAGCTTATGGCACTTGGGCAGCACTGCTGTCATTCAGGGAGCAAACCCCGCCCCCATCCAGCTCCTGGTACTTGGGCAGCACTGCTGTCATTCACCGAGCAAAGCCCCGCCCACATCCACCTCCTGGCACTTGGGCAGCACTGCTGTCATTCACAGAACAAAGCCCCGCCCCCATACAGCTCCTGGCACTTGGGCAGCACTGCTGTCATTCACCGAGCAAAGCCCCGCCCCCATCCATCTCCTGGCACTTGGTCAGTGCTGCTGTCATTCAACGAGCAAACCCCGTCCCCATCCAGCTCCTAGCACTTGCTCAGTGCTGCTGTCATTCACAGAGCAAAGCCCCGCCCTCTTCCAGCTCCTAGCACTTGGGCAGCACTGCTGTCATTCACCGAGCAAAGCCCCGCCCACATCCAGCTCCTGGCACTTGGGCAGCACTGCTGTCATTCACAGAGCAAAGCCCTGCCCTCTTCCAGCTCCTAGCACTTGGGCAGCACTGCTGTCATTCACCGAGCAAAGCCCCGCCCCCATCCAGCTCCTGGCACTTGGGCAGCACTGCTGTCATTCACCGAGCAAAGCCCCGCCCACATCCAGCTCTTGGCACTTGGGCAGCACTGCTGTCATTCACCGAGCAAAGCCCCGCCCCCATCCAGATACTGTCACTTGGGCAGCACTGCTGTCATTCACCGAGCAAAGCCCCGCCCCCATCCAGCTTATGGCACTTGGGCAGCACTGCTGTCATTCACCGAGCAAAGCCCCGCCCCCTTCCAGCTCCTAGCACTTGGGCAGCACTGCTGTCATTCACCGAGCAAAGCCCCACCCCCATCCAGCTTATGGCACTTGGGCAGCACTGCTGTCATTCACGGAGCAAACCCCGCCCCCATCCAGCTCCTGGCACTTGCTCAGTGCTGCTGTCATTCACAGAGCAAAGCCCCGCCCTCTTCCAGCTCCTAGCACTTGGGCAGCACTGCTGTCATTCACCAAGTAGAGCCCCGCCCCCTTCCAGCTCCTGGCACTTGGGCAGCACTGCTGTCATTCACCGAGCAAAGCCCCGCCCCCATCCAGCTCCTGGCACTTGGGCAGCACTGCTGTCATTCACCGAGCAAAGCCCCGCCCACATCCAGCTCCTGGCACTTGGGCAGCACTGCTGTCATTCACCGAGCAAAGCCCCGCCCGCATCCAGCTCCTGGCACTTGGCAGAACTGCTGTCATTCACCGAGCAATGCCCCGCCCCCATCCAGTTCCTGGGCCTTGGACAGCACTGCTGTCATTCAACGAGCAAAGCCCCGCCCCCATCCAGCTTATGGCACTTGGACAGCACTGCTGTCATTCACCGAGCAAAGCCCCGCCCCCATCCAGCTCCTGGCACTTGGGCAGCACTGCTGTCATTCACCGAGCAAAGCCCCGCCCACATCCAGCTCCTAGCACTTGCTCAGTGCTGCTGTCATTCACAGAGCAAAGCCCCGCCCTCTTCCAGCTCCTAGCACTTGGGCAGCACTGCTGTCATTCACCGAGCAAAGCCCCGCCCCCATCCAGCTCCTGGCACTTGGGCAGCACTGCTGTCATTCACCGAGCAAAGCCCCGCCCCCATCCAGATACTGTCACTTGGGCAGCACTGCTGTCATTCACCGAGCAAAGCCCCGCCCACATCCAGCTCTTGGCACTTGGGCAGCACTGCTGTCATTCACCGAGCAAAGCCCCGCCCGCATCC